>NC_052067.1:170130445-170430445 GCF_015852505.1 Tachyglossus aculeatus
AGAGAAGCAGCGTGGCTTTGCGGAAAGAGCCCGGGCTTGGGAGTCCGAGGTTGTGGGTTCTAATCCTGCCTCCACCCCGGGTCAGGTGTGTGACTTTGGGCAAGTCACTTCACTTCTCTGGGACTCAGTGACCTCATCTGGAAAATGGGGATGAAGACTGTGAGCCCCACAGGGGATAACCTAATTACCTTGTATCTCCCTCAGCTCTTAGAACAGTGCTCGGCACATAGTAAGCACTCAACAGCTAGCATTATTATTATTATTATTATTATCATCATTAATAAATATAATTGAATGAATGAATGAGCTTCCAGATCCGAGAGGATGGGTGTACAAAGCACTTAGCACAGTACTCTGCACACAGTAAGCACTCAATAATAATAATAATAATAATGTTGGTATTTGTTAAGCACTTACTGTGTGCAAAGCACTGTTCTAAGCGCTGGGGGGGATACAAGGTGATCAGGTTGTCCCACGTGGGGCTCACAGTCTTCATCCCCATTTTCCAGAAGAGGGAACTGAGGCCCAGAGAAGTGAAGTGACTTGCCCAAAGTCACACAGCTGACAAACGGTGGAGCCAGTATTAGAACCCATGACCTCTGACTCCAAAGCCTGGGCTCTTTCCACTGAGCCATGCTGCTTCTTCCAGATCCGAGAGGATGGGTGTACTAAGCGTTTAGTATTGTGTTCTGCACCTAGTAATCGCTCAATAAATATGATTGAATCAATGAAGTGCTTAACAAATACCAACATTATTATTATTATTATTCTCTGCATCTCAGTCACCTCATCTGTATAATGGGGATGAAGACTGTGAGCCCCCCGTGGGACAACCTGATCACCTTGTATCCCCCCCCAGAGCTTAGAACAGTGCTTGGCACATAGTAAGTGCTCAACAAACAGCACAATTATAATTATGTGTGACCTTGGGCAAGTCACTTCACTTCTCTGGGCCTCAGTTCCCTCATCTGTAAAATGGGGATGAAGACTGTGAGCCCCCCGTGGGACAACCTGATTACCTTGTATCTACCCCAGTGCTTAGAACAGTGCTTGGCACACAATAAGTGCTTAACAAATACCAACATTATCATTATTATTATTCCAGCGCTTAGAACAGTGCTTCGCACATAGCAAGCACTTAATAAATGCCATCATTACTAATAATAATAATGATAATAATGGCATTTATTAAGCGCTTACTATGTGCAAAGCACTGTACTAAGCGCTGGGGAGATTACAAGGAGATCAGGTTGTCCCACGGGGGGCTCAGAGTCTTAATCCCCATTTTCCAGATGAGGGAAATGAGGCCCAGAGAAGTGAAGTGACTTGCCCAAAGTCACTCAGCTGACAATTGGCAGAGCCGGGATTCGAACCCAGGACCCCCGACTCCAAAGCCCGGGCTCTTTCCACTGAGCCACGCTGCTTCATTATCATTATTATGCCAAGTCGGCAACGTATAATTCTACGATTGGAAGAATGGATGAGCTTCCAGATAGGGACTGTTTCTATACGTTGCCGACTTGTACTTCCCAAGCGCTTAGTACAGTGCTCTGCACACAGTAAGCGCTCAATAAATGCAATTGATTGATTGATTGATAGGATGGGTGGCTTGGGCTGAGATGGGAATGTTGGGAGAGGAGCCGATTTGAGGGGAAAGACGAAGGGTCTCAAGCGTTGTCCTGTTGGCTATTACAACCTGTAATATATGTATATATGTTTGTACATATTTATTACTCTATTTATTTTACTTGTACATATCTATTCTATTTATTTTATTTTGTTAATATGTTTGGTTTCGTTCCCTGTCTCCCCCTTCTAGACCGTGAGCCCGCTGTTGGGTAGGGACTGTCTCTAGATGTTGCCAACTTGTACTTCCCAAGCGCTTAGTCCAGTGCTCTGCACACAGTAAGCGCTCAATAAATACGATTGATTGATTGATTGATTGATGGATTGAGAGGATGGGTGGCGTAGACTGAGATGGGAATGTTGGGAGAGGAGCCGATTTGAGGGGAAAGACGAAGGGTCTCAAGCGTCGTCCTGTTGGCTATAACAAGCTGTAATATATGTATATATGTTTGTACATATTTATTAATCTATTATTTATTTATTTATTTTACTTGTACATATCTATCCTATTTATTTTATTTTGTTAATATGTTTGGTTTTGTTGTCTGCCTCCCCCTTCTAGACTGTGAGCCTGCTGTTGGGTAGGGACCGTCTCTAGATGTTGCCAACTTGGACTTCCCAAGCGCTTACTCCGGTGCTCTGCACACAGTAATCGCTCAATAAATACGATTGATTGATTGATTGAGAGGATGGGTGGCTTAGGCTGAGATGGGAATGTTGGGAGAGGAGCCGGTTTGAGGGGAAAGACGAAGGGTCTCAAGCATCGTCCTGTTGGCTATTACAACCTGTAATATATGTATATATGTTTGTACATATTTATAAATCTATTTATTTATTTTACTTGTACATATCTATTCTATTTATTTTATTTTGTTAGTATGTTTGGTTTTGTTGTCTGCCTCCCCCTTCGAGACTGTGAGCCTGCTGTTGGGTAGGGACTGTCTCTAGATGTTGCCAACTTGGACTTCCCCAGCGCTTAGTCCAGTGCTCTGCACACAGTAAGTGCTCAATAAATACGATTGATTGATTGATTGATTGATTGAGAGGATGGGTGGCTTAGGCTGAGATGGGAATGTTGGGAGAGGAGCCGGTTTGAGGGGGAAGACGAAGGGTCTCAAGCGTCGTCCTGTTGGCTATTACAACCTGTAATATATGTATATATGTTTGTACATATTTATTACCCTATTCATTTATTTATTTTACTTGTACATATCTCTTCTATTTATTTTATTTTGTTAATATGTTTGGTTTCATTCCCTGTCTCCCCCTTCTAGCCTGTGAGCCCGCTGTTGGGTAGGGACCGTCTCTAGATATTGCCAACTTGGACTTCCCCAGCGCTTAGTCCAGTGCTCTGCACACAGTAAGCGCTCAATAAATACGATTGATTGATGGATTGATATTACAGTGACATTTTTCCATTGGGTTTGTCTTAGCACATCCCCCCAACCCTGGAATCCCTGACGCGCTCCACCTTGCTCTGCCTGTCTGCCATCGGAATGATCTCCTACGCCACGCCCGTGTTCCTGGTCGCCCTGGTCCCCCTGGGAATCGCCTTTTATTTCATCCAGAAATACTTCCGAGTGGCTTCCAAGTAAGATTTCCCGGCGGGAATCTCAGCTCTCTCCCCTGCCCCTTCCCCCAGGCTCTGCAGCTTGTCTGAAAATCATCATCATCATCGCACATTTTTATAATGGCATTTATTAAGCGCTTACTATGTGCCAAGCACTGTTCTAAGCGCCGGGGAGGTTACAAGGTGATCAGGTTGTCCCCCGTGGGGCTCCCAGTCTTCATCCCCGTTTTCCAGATGAGGGAACTGAGGCCCAGAGAAGTGAAGTGACCTGCCCCAAGTCACCCAGCTGACAATTGGCGGAGCCAGGATTTGAACCCATGACTTCTGACTCCAAAGCCCAGGCTCTTTCCACTCAGCCACGCTGCTTCTCTGATTATCATGTGCAGAGAACTATATTATACATATAATGTCACTCGGCGGACAAGTGGGATGAGATCCCGGCTCCGCCAATCGTCCGCTGTGTGACCCTGGGCCAGTCACTTACCTTCGCTGGGCCTCAGTGACCTCATCTGTAGAATGGGGATGAAGACTGCGAGCCCCCCGTGGGACAACCTGATCACCTTGTATCATCCCCGGCGCTTCGAACAGTGCTTTGCACATAGTAAGCGCTTAGAGAAGCAGCGTGGCTCAGTGGAAAGAGCCCGGGCTTTGGAGTCAGAGGTCATGGGTTCGAGTCCCGGCTCCGCCACATGTCTGCTGTGTGACCTTGGGCAAGTCACTTCACTTCTCGGAGCCTCAGTTACCTCATCAGTAAAATGGGGATGATGACTGTAAGCCCCACGTGGGACAACTTGATCACCTTGTATCCCTCCCGGTGCTTAGAACAGTGCTTTGCACATAGTAAGCGCTTAACAAATGCCATCATTATTATTATATTATTATTATTAACAAATGCCATCATCATCATCATCACACATGTTTTGTTTTGTTGTCCGTCTCCCCCTTCTAGACTGTGAGCCCGTTGTTGGGTAGGGACCGTCTCTAGTTGTTGCCAATTTGTACTTCCCAAGCGCTTAGTACAGTGCTCTGCACACAGTAAGCGCTCACTAACTTCTAGACTGTGAGCCCGCCGTTGGGTAGGGACCGTCTCTAGATGTTGCCGACTTGTACTTCCCAAGCGCTTAGTCCAGTGCTCTGCACACAGTAAGCGCTCAATAAATACGATTGAATGAGCGAATAAATATAATTGAATGAATGAATAATAATAATAATAATGGTATTTGTTGAGCGCTTACTATGTGCCAAGCACTGTTCTAATAATAATAATAATAATAATGGTGGTATTTGTTAAGCACTTACTATGTGCGAAGCACTGTTCTAAGCACTGGGGGGATACAAGGTGATCAGGTTGTCCCATGTGGGGCTCACAGTCTTAATCCCCATTTTACAAATGAGGTTACTGAGGCACAGAGAAGTGAAGTGACTTGCCCAAGGTCACACTGGGATGTAGGTCTCTCTCATAACAATAATAATAATGGTATTTGGGTAGGGACCATCTCTATATGTTGCCGACTTGTACTTCCCAAGCGCTTAGTACAGTGCTGTGCACACAGTAAGTGCTTAATAAATATGATTGAATGAATGAATGAATGAGTGCTTACTATATGCCAAGCACTGTTCTAAGAATGGGGATATATGTCTCCCTCATAATAACAATAATAATAATAATAATAAGTGTATTTGTTGAGCACTTACTATGTGTCAAGAACTGTTCTAAGAACAGGGATATATGTCTCCCTCATAATAACAATAATAATAATAATGGTATTTGTTCAGCGCTTACTATGTGCCAAGCAGTGTTCTAAGAACGGGGATATATGTCTCCCTTATAATAACAATAATAATAATAATAATAATTGGTTTGTTGAGCACTTACTATGTGCCAAGCACTGTTCTAAGAACGGGGATATATGTCTCCCTCATAATAACAATAATAATAATGATAATAATGGTATTTGTTGAGCACTTACTATGTGCCAAGAACTGTCCTAAGAATTGGGATATATGTCTCCCTCATAATAACAATAATAATAATGGTATTTGTTGAGCGCTTACTATGTGCCAAGCACTGTTCTAAGAATGGGGATATATGTCTCCCTCATAATAACAATAATAGTAATAATGATATTTGTTGAGCGCTTACTATGTGCCAAGCACTGTTCTAAGAACGGTGATATATATCTCCCTCATAATAACAATAATAATAATTATGGTATTTGTTGAGCGCTTACTATGTGCCAAGCACTGCTCTAAGAATGGGGATATATGTCTCCCTCATAATAACAATAATAATAATGATAATGGTATTTGTTGAGCACTTACTATGTGCCAAACACTGTCCTAAGAACGGGGATTTATGTCTCCCTCATAATAACAATAATAATAATAATAATAATGGTATTTGTTGAGCACTTACTATGTGCCAAGCACTGTTCTAAGAATGGGGATATATATCTCCCTCATAATAACAATAATAATAATAATGGTATTTGAGCGCTTACTATGTGCCAAGCACTGTTCTAAGAATGGGGATATATGTCTCTCCCTCAGAATAACAATAATAATAATAATAATAACAATAATAATAATAATGGTACTTGTTGAGCGCTTACTATGTGCCAAGCACTGTTCTAAGAATGGGAATATATGTCTCCCTCATAATAACAACAATAATAATAATAATAATGGTATTTGTTGAGCACTTACTATGTGTCAAACACTGTCCTAAGAACGGGGATTTATGTCTCCCTCATAATAACAATAATAACAATAATAATAATAATAATCATGGTATTTGTTGAGCACTTACTATGTGCCAAACACTGTTCTAAGAATGGGTTTATATAATAATAATAATAGTAGCATTTATTAAGTGCATACTACTTGCAAAGCAGTGTTATAAGCACTGGGGAGGTTACAAGGTGATGAGGTTGTCCCATGGGGGGCTCACAGTCTTCATCCCCATTTTCCAGATGAGGTAACTGAGGCCCAGAGAAGTGAAGTGACTTGCCCAAAGTCACAGAACTGACAATTGGCAGAGCCGGGATTTGAACCCACGACCTCTGACTCCCAAGCCTGGGCTCTTTCCACTGAGCCACACTGCCTGTCTGTCTCCCTCATAATAACAATAATAGTAACAATGACATTTGTTGAGCGCTTACTATGTGCCAAGCACTGTTCGAAGAATGTGGATATATGTCTCCCTCATAATAATAATAATAATAATAATAATAATAATAATAATAATAATAATAATGGTATTTGTTGAGCACTTACTATGTGCCAAGCACACTGTTCTAAGAGCTGGGATAAATGTCCCCCCTCCAGACTGTAAGCCCACTGAGGGAAGGGAATGTGTCCATTTATTATTAGAGAAGCAGCCTGGCTCAGTGGAAAGAGCCTGGGCTTGGGAGTCAGGGGTCACGGGTTCTAATTCTGGCTCCGCCGCTTGCCAGCTGTGTGACTTTGGGCAAGTCACTTCACTTCTCTGTGCCTCAGTTACTTCATCTGTAAAATGGGGATTAAAACTGTGAGCCCCCCGTGGGACAACCTGATCACCTTGTACCCTCCCCAGCGCTTAGAACAGTGCTTTGCACACAGTAAGTGCTTAATAAATACCATCATTATTATTGTTATTATTATTATTGCCAGCTGTGTGATGTTGGGCAAGCCGCTTCACTTTTCTGTGCCTCAGTTCCCTCATCTGTAATAATAAGAACAGTGCTTTGCACATAGTAAGTGCTTAATAAATGCCATCATTATTATTATTATTATTATTATTATTAATGATGGCATTTGTTAAGTGCTTACTATGTGCAAAGCACTGTTCTAAGCGCTGGGGAGGATACAAGGTGATCAGGTTGTCCCATGTAGGGCTCACAGTCTTAATCCCCATTTTACAGATGAGGTAACTGAGGCCCAGAGAAGTTAAGTGACTTGCCCAAAGTCACACAAGCGGCAGAGCTAGGATTTGAACCCATGACCTCTGACTCCCAAACCCAGGCTCTTTCCACTGAGCCACGTTGCTTCTCAGCAGGCCATGGAACTTCTCAATCAATCAATCGAACATTCATTGATTGATTATTTGTTGAGCCCCTTGCTGTGTGCAGGGCACTGTACTAAGTGTATTTTTATTAATGATGTGTGCACGTCTATAATTCTATTTATAATGATGCTACTGAGGCCTGTTTACTTGTTTTGATGTCTGTATCCCCCCTCCTAGACTGAGCCCACTGTTGGGTAGGGACCGTCTCTCTATGTTGCCAACTTGTACTTCCCAAGCGCTTAGTACAGTGCTCTGCACACAGTAAGCGCTCAATAAATATGATTGAATGAATGAATGAATGATTGTCTCTCTTTGTTGCTGAATTGTACTTCCCAAGCGCTTAGTACAGTGCTCTGCACACAGTAAGCACTCAATGAATACGAATGAATGAGTGAATGATTGTCTCTTTGTTGCTGAATTGTACCTCCCAAGCGCTTAGTACAGTGCTCTGCACACAGTAAGCGCTCAATAAATACGAATGAATGAATGAATGATTGTCTCTTTGTTGCTGAATTGTACTTCCCAAGCGCTTAGGACAGTGCTCTGTACACAGTAAGCGCTCAATAAATACGATTGAATGAATGAATGAATGATTGTCGCTCTTTGTTGCTGAATGGTACTTCCCAAGCGCTTAGTACAGTGCTCTGCACACAGTAAGGGCTCAATAAATACGATTGATGATGATGATCTAGAGATGCAGCGTGGCTTAGTGGAAAGAGCCCGGGACTGAGTGTCTAGAAGTCTAGTCTAAAATGAATACATAAATAGAGTAATAAATATATACAAACATATATACATATATACAGGTGCTGTGGGGAAGGGAAGGAGGTAAGGCTAGTTCTCCAAAATTCCTGGAAGTAATAATAATAATGATGGTATTTGTTAAGCGCTTACTATTTGCCAGGCACTGTTCTAAACCCTGGGTAGATATAAGGTCATCAGGTTGTTCCACGTGGGACTCACAGTCTTCAGCCCTGTTTTCCAGCTGAGAAAACTGAGGCGCTGAGAATAAAAATAATGATAATAATAATTACGGCAATTATGAAGCAGGTACTACGTGCAAAGCGCTGTTCTAAGCGCTGGGGAGGATACAAGGTGATCAGGTTGTCCCACGGGGGGCTCGCAGTCTTCATCCCCGTTTTACAGATGAGGGAACTAAGGCCTAGAGAAGTGAAGTGACTTGCCCAAAGTCACACAGCTGACAAGTGGCGGAGCCGGGATTTGAACCCACGACCTCTGACTCCAAAACCCGGGCTCTTTCCACCGAGCCACGCTGCTTCAGGTTGTCCCACGGGGGGCTCACAGTCTTCATCCCCATTTTCCAGATGTGGGAATTGAGACCCAGAGATGTGAAGGGCAAGTGGCAGAGCCGGGATTTGAACCCATGACCTCTGACTTGAAAACCTGGGCTCTTTCCATTGAGCCACGCTGCTTCAGCTTGTCCCACGGGGGGCTCTCAGTCTTTATCCCCCTTTTCCAGATGTGGGAACTGAGGCCCAGAGAAGTGAAGTGACTTGCCCAAAGTCACCCAGCAGACAAGTGGCAGAGCCGGGATTAGAACCCAAGACCTCTGACTCCCAAGCCTGGGCTCTAAATGCCTCTCCCTACTCTAACGATAATGATGATTCATTCATTCAATTGTATTTATTGAGCGCTTACTGTGTGCAGAGCACTGTACTAAGCGCTTGGGAAGTACAAGTTGGCAACATATTCATTCATTCAATCGTATTTATTGAGCGCTTACTGTGAGAAGAGCACTGGACTAAGCGCTTGGGAAGTCCAAGTTGGCAACATATAGAGACGGTCCCTACCCAACAGCGGGCTCACAGGCTAGAAGATAGTGATCATTGTGATATTTGTTAAGCGCCTACTACTATCATAATAGTATATGAGAAGCAGCGTGGCTCATTGGAAAGAGCACGGGCTTTGGAGTCAGAGGTCATGGGTTCGAATCCTGGCTCCGCCACATGTCTGCTGTGTGACCTTGGACAAGTCACTTAACTTCTCTGAGCCTCAGTTCCCTCATCTGTAAAATGGGGATTAAGACTGTGAGCCCCACGTGGGACAACTTGATCACCTTATATCCCCCCCAGCGCTTAGAACAGTGCTCTGCAATCAATCAATCAATTGTATTTTTTGAGCGCTTACTATGTGCAGAGCACTGTACTAAGCGCTTGGGAAGTACAAATTGGCAACACATAGTAAGCACTTAACAAATAACATAGTCTGCACATAGTAAGCGCTTAACAAATGCCATTATTATTATTATTATTATTATTATTATTATTATTATTGTTATCATGGGGAGGGGGGAGATAAATTGCCAGGAAGCCCGGCCTTGCCCTCTCTGCCCTCTGTGACGGTGACCTTCTCAGTCTGGAGGCCTTCCCAGACTGAGCCCCCTCCTTCCTCTCCCCCTCGTCCCCCTCTCCATCCCCCCATCTTACCTCCTTCCCTTCCCCACAGCACCTGTATATATGTATAGATGTTTGTACGGATTTATTACTCTATTTATTCATTTATTTTATTTGTACATATATATTCTATTTATTTTATTTGGTTAATATGTTTTGTTTTGTCGCCTGTCTCTCCCTTCTAGCCTGTGAGCCCGCTGTTGGGTAGGGACCGTCTCTAGATGTTGCCAACTTGGACTTCCCAAGCGCTTAGTACAGTGCTTTGCACGCAGTAAGCGCTCAATAAATACCATTGAATGAATGATTGAATGAATGAATGAATGTCTATATGTTTGTACGGATTTATTACTCTATTTTATTTGGACGTATTTATTCTATTTATTTCATTTGGTTAATATGTTTTGTTTTGTTGTCTGTCTCCCCCTTCTAGACTGTGAGCCCGCTGTTGGGTAGGGACCGTCTTTAGATGTTGCCCACTTGTACTTCCCAAGCACTTAGTACAGTGCTCTACACGCAGTAAGCGCTCAATAAATACAATTGAATGAATGATTGAATGAATGAATGTGTATATGTTTGTACGGATTTATTACTCTATTCATTTATTTTATTTGTACATATATATTCTATTTATTTTATTTTGTTAATATGTTTTGTTTTGTTCTCTGTCTCCCCCTTCTAGACTGTGAGCCCGCTGTTGGGTAGGGACCATCTCTAGATGTTGCCAACTTGTACTTCCCAAGCACTTAGTACAGTGCTCTGCACACAGTAAGCGCTCAATAAATACGATTGAATGAATGATTGAATGAATGAATGAATTAATTAATGTCTATATGTTTGTACGGATTTATTACTCTATTTTATTTGGACATATTTATTCTATGTATTTTATTTTCTTAATATATTTTGTTTTGTCATCTGTCTCCCCCTTCTAGACTGTGAGCCTGTTGTTGGGTAGGGACTGTCTCTAGATGTTGCCAACTTGTACTTACCAAGAGCTTAGTCCAGTGCTCTGCACACAGTAAGCGCTCAATAAATACGATTGAATCAATGAATAAATGACCTCTGTCTGTTCCAGGGACCTCCAGGAGCTGGATGACAGCACGCAGCTGCCTCTCCTCTGCCACTTCTCAGAAACCGCCGAAGGCCTTACCACCATCCGAGCATTCAGGTGGGTAAATCCGTCTCCAGACCCTAATGATAATAATGATAATGATCATTATGATATTTGTTAAACGCTTGCTATGCACCAGACACTGTTCTAAGCGCTGGGGAAGATACAAGGTGATCAGGTTGTCCCATGGGGGACTCCCAGTCTTCATCTCCATTTGACAGATGAGGGAATTGAGGCCCAGAGAATAATAACAATAATAATAGTGGCATTTATTATGTGCTTACTATGTGCAAAGCACTGTTCTAAGCTTCAAGGTGATCAGGTTGTCCCACGGGGAGCTCCCAGTCTTCATCCCCATTTGACAGATGAGGGAACTGAGGACCAGAGAATAATAATAATAATAATAATAATAATAATAATAATGGCATTTTTTAAGCACTAATTCTGCACAAAGCTCTGTTCTAAGCACTGGGGAGGTTACAAGGTGATGAGGTTGTCCCACGGGGGGCTCACAGTCTTCATCCCCCTTTGAGAGATGAGGGAACTGAGGCCCAGAGAATAATAATAAGAATAATAATGGCATTTATTAAGCACTTACTATGTACAAACCACTGTTCCAAGCACTGGGGAGGTTACAAAGGTGATCAGGTTGTCCCACGTGGGGCCCACAGTCTTCATTCCCATTTTATTCATTCATTCAATCATATTTATTGAGCACTTACTGTGTGCAGAGCATTGTACTAAGCGCTTGGGAAGTACAAGTTGGCAACATTTAGAGACAGTCCCTACCCAACTGCAGGCTCACAGTCTAGAAGGGGGAGACAGAGAACAAAACAAAACATATAAACCAAATAAAATAAATGGAATAAATATGTACAAATAAAATAAATAAATAAACAGAGTACTGAATCTTTACAAACATATACCCATATATACAGGTGCTGTGGGGAAGGGAAGGAGGTAAGGCGGGGGGAAGGGGAGGGAGAGAGGAAGGAGGGGGCTGAGTGTGGGAAGGCCTCCTGGAGGAGGTGAGCTCTCAGTAGGGTTTTGAAGGGAGGAAGAGAGCGAGCTTGGCGGATGGGCAGAGGGAGCAGGGCATTCCAGGCCAGGGGGAGGACGGGGGCCGGGGTGTGATGGCGGGACAGGCGAGAGCGAGGTATGGTGAGGAGATCAGCGGTGGAGGAGCGGAGGGTGCGGGCTGGGATGGAGAAGGACAGAAGGGAGGGAAGGGAGGAGGGGGCCAGGGGATGGATGGACAGCCTGGAAGCCCAGGGTGATGCGTAGGTTGATTGGTAGCCACTGGAGATTTTTGAGGAGGGGAGTAATATGCCCAGAGCGTTTCTGGACAAAGATAATCCGGGCAGCAGCATGAAGTATGGATTGAAGTGGAGAGAGACACGAGGATGGGAGATCAGAGAGAAGGCTGGTGCAGTAATCCAGACAGGATAGGATGAGAGCTTGAACGAGCAGGGTAGCGGTTGGGATGGAAAGGAAAGGGCGGATCTTGGCGATGTTGCGGAGCTGAGACCGGCAGGATTTGGTGATGGATGAGGTGATGGATGGCAGATTTTACAGATGAGGGAACTGAGGCACAGAGAAGTGAAGTGGCTTGCCCAAAGTCACACAGCTGACAAGTGGCAGAGCTGGGATTTGAACCCATGACCTCTGGCTCCAAAGCCCCTGCTCTTTCCACTGAGCCACGCTTGCCCAGAGTCACACAGCTGACAAGTGGCAGAGGAGGGATTAGAACCCACAACCTCTTGACTCCCAAGCCCAGGCTCTACATGCATCTCCTGACTCTAATGATAAGGATGATTATGATCATTGTAATATTTGTTAAGCACTTACTATATGCCAAGCACTGTCCTAAGCTCTGGGGGAGATACAAGGTCATTATGTTGTCCCATGTGGGGCTCAAATTCTTCATCCCCATTTGACAGATAATAATAATGATGGCATTTATTAAGCGCTTACTATGTGCAAAGCACTGCTGTAAGCGCTGGAGAGGTTACAAGTTAATCAGGTTGTCCCACAGGGGGCTCATAGTCTTAATCCCCATTTTACAGTTGAGGCAACTGAGGCCCAGAGAAGTGAAGTGACTTGCCCAAAGTCACACAGCTGACAATTGGCGGAGCCGGGATTTGAATCCATGACCTCTGACTCCAAAGCCCGGGCTCTTTGGGAACTGAGGCACAGATAAGTGAAAAATGACTTGCCCAAAGTCACACAGCTGACAAGTGGCAGAGGTGGAATTAGAACCCACAACCTCTGACTCCCCCTCTCCCTCTCGTCCCCCTCTCCATCCCCCCATCTTACCTCCTTCCCTTCCCCACAGCACCTGTATGTATGTATATATGTTTGTACAGATTTATTACTCTATTTATTTATTTATTTATTCTACTTGTACATATCTATTCTATTTATTTTATTTTGTTAGTATGTTTGGTTTTGTTCTCTATCTCCCCCTTTTAGACTGTGAGCCCACTGTTGGGTAGGGACCGTCTCTATATGTTGCCAACTTGGACTTCCCAAGCGCTTAGTACAGTGCTCTGCACACAGTAAGCGCTCAGTAAATATGATTGATTGATTGATTGATTGATTGACCCCCAAGCCCGGGCTCTAAATGCGTCTCCCGACTTTAATGATGATGATGATGATCATTGTGGTATTTGTTAAGCACTTACTACATGCCAGATGTTGTACAAAGCGCTGGGGTGGATATGAAAAAATTGGGCTAGAGCAGTCCCTGTCCCACATGGGGCTCACACTCTTATTATTCATTCATTCATTCAATCAATGTTATTTATTGAGTGCTTACTGTGTGCAGAGCACTGTACTAAGCGCTTGGAAAGTACAATTCAGCAATGAAGAGAGACAATCCCTGCGCACACCAGGCTCACAGTCTAGAACGTAATTCATGTGTGTAATTCACTCTTCGTGGCTCAGTGGAAAGAGCCTGGGCTTTGGAGTCAGAGGTCATGGGTTCAAATGCCGGCTCCGCCAACTGTCAGCTGGGTGACTTTGGGCAAGTCACTTCACTTCACTGGGCCTCAGTTACCTCATCTGGAAAATGGGGATGAAGACTGTGAGCCCCCCATGGGACAACCTGATCACCTTGTAACCTCCCCAGTGCTTAGAACTGCTTTGCACATAGTAAGCGCTTAACAAATACCATCATTATTATTATTATTAATGCAGTCTTACCTGTCTATTCATTTTTTTTCGTAATCTGTCTCCCCCCTTCTAGAGTGTGAACCCATCATTGGGTAGGGATTTTCTCTGTTGCCGAATTATACTTCCCAAGTGCTTAGGACACTGCTCTGCACACAGGAAGCGCTCAATAAATAGGATTGTATGCATGAATGAATGACTAGAAGGGGGGAGACATAGCAAATCTAGTAAACAGGCATCAGTAGAAATAAATAGAATTATATCCCCATTTTCCAGATGAGGTTGCTGAGGCACAGAGAAGTGAAGTGACTTGCCCAAGGCCACACAGCAGACAAGTGGCAAAACCGGGATTAGAACCCACGACCTTCTGCTTCCCGGGCCTGAGCTCTAGCCGTTAAGCCATGCTCTAAACTCCCACCCTCTCTGCAACCCTTCAAGAAAAGCAGTATGGCCTAGTGGCAAGAGCCCGGGCTTGGGCGTCAGAGGTCATAGGTTCTAATCCCGGCTCCGCCACTTATCAGCTGTGTGACTTTGGGCAAGTCACTTCACTTCTCTGGGCCTCAGTTACCTCATCTATAAAATGGGGATTAAGACCGTGAGCCCCCCCAATGGGACAACCTGATCACCTTGTATCCCCCCAGTACTTAGAACAGTGCTTGGCCCATAGTAAGCGCTCAACAAATGCCATTTATTACGATGATTTTAATGATTATCATCCCACGGTCCAGCATCCCGGCTTCGCGGTGTCCCCGGGACGGAGAGGACCATTCCCCGGAGACGTTTCCGCCACAGAGAAATAGCCGTGAAATGAGAGTGGGATTCCGATGACCTTTTCCCGCTGGTTGTCAGACGGAGTAAAGGTCTGAGAATGTCCCGAAAGATGAGCTGGAAGGGGAGGGCGAGCGGCTTATTGAGTGTGTCAAAGTTTCCATTAGGAAAACCGCTGATAATTTGCCAGATGGAAACACGCGGAAAGAATCTCTGCTGCATTTTCCCCCTTCCCAGCCCCGCTGTTCCACCCGCTTGGAGTCAGATCTTGAGGACGGAGTGAAGAACACGGGTTCTCGCTGGAATCGATTTATTTATTACAGCTCGAATTTATTTTTATATCTCTAGTTTAGTTCCTCGTGTTGATGTCCGTATATCTGGAGTGTATTCATTTGGATCGCTGTCTGGTGGCTCTGTAATTTATTTATTTGGATGGATGTCGGTCTCCTCCTCTCTAATAATAATAATGTTGGCATTTGTTCAGCGCTTACTATGTGCAAAGCACTGTTCTAAGCGCTGGGGGGGGTACAAAGTGATCAGGTTGTCCCACGTGGGGCTCACAGGCTTAATCCCCATTTTACAGATGAGGGAACTGAGGCTCAGAGAAGTTAAGCGACTTGCCCAAGGTCACACAGCAGACGTGGCGGAGCCGGAATTCGAACCCGTGACCTCTGACTCCAAAGCCCGGGCTCTTTCCACTGAGCCACGCTGCTTCTCTAGACCGTCAGGTTGTGGTGGGTAGGCAATAGGTCTGCTTATTGTTGCATTCTATCAATCAATCGTATTTATTGAGCGCTTACTGTGTGCAGAGCACTGGACTAAGCGCTTGGGAAGTCCAAGTTGGCAGCATATAGAGATGGTCCCTACCCAACAGTGGGCTCACAGTCTAGAAGGGGGAGACAGAGAACAAAACCAAGCATACTAACAAAATCAATCAATCAATCAATCAATCGTATTTATTGAGCGCTTACTATGTGCAGAGCACTGTACTAAGCGCTTGGGAAGTACAAATTGGCATCACATAGAGACAGTCCCTACCCAACAGTGGGCTCACAGTCTAAAAGGGGGAGACAGAGAACTGAACCAAACATACCAACAAAATAAAATAAGTAGGATAGAAATGTACAAGTAAAATAAATAAATAAATAGAGTAATAAATATGTACAACCATATATACATATATACAGGTGCTGTGGGGAAGGGAAGGAGGTAAGACGGGGGGATGGAGAGGGGGACGAGGGGGAGAGGAAAGAAGGGGCTCAGTCTGGGAAGGCCTCCTGGAGGAGGTGAGCTCTCAGCAGGGCCCACAAAATAAAATAAATAGAATAGATATGTACAAGTAAAATAAATAAATAGAATAATAAATATGTACAAACATATATCCATATATACAGGTGCTGTGGGGAAGGGAAGGAGGTAAGATGGAGGGGATGAAGAGGGGGACGAGGGGGAGAGGGGGAGATGATGGTATTTGTGGGGTTTTTTTTTGCATTTGTTAAGCACTTACTATGTGCAAAGCACTGTTCTAAGCGCTGGGGGGATACAAGGTGATCAAGATGTCCCACGTGGGGCTCACAGTTTTAATCCCTATTTTACAGATGAGGTAACTGAGGCTCTGAGAAGTTAAGTGACTTGGCCAAGGTCACACAGCAGACATGTGGTGGAGCTGGGATTCAAACCCACGACCTCTGACTCCAAAGCCTGGGCTCTTTCCACTGAGCTACACTGCTTGTTAAGTGCTTATTATGTGTGATGCACTGTTCTAAGCTCTGGGGGGTTACAAGGTGATCAGGTTGTCCCACGTGGGGCTCACAGTCTTCATCCCCATTTTACAGATGAGGGAACTGAGGCCCGCTGTTGGGTAGGGACCGTCTCTATATGTTGCCAACTTGTCCTTCCCAAGTGCTTAGTACAGTGCTCTGCACACAGTAAGTGCTCAATAAATACGATTGAATGAATGACTGTATGAATGAGGCCCAGAGAGGTCAAGGGACTTGACCAAAGTCACACAATTGACAAGTGTACTTCCCAAGCGCTTAGTACAGTGCTCTGCCCACAGTAAGTGCTCAATAAATACGATTGAATGAATGAATGAAGTGGCAGAGCCAGGATTAGAACCCATGACCTCTGACTCCCAAGACCGGGCTCTTTCCACTGAACCACGCTTCTACTCTACGCAGTGCTCTGTACCCAGTAAGCACTCAATAAATTCATTCATTCATTCAATCGAATTTATTGAGCACTTACTGTGTGCAGAGCACTGTACTAAGCGCTTAGCACTGTACTAAATACGGTTGGGTGAATGGGAGGAGGATGTTTAATGGGACCGTGCTTTTTGAAGAAGCTGGCATTTGTCTACCTTCAGTGAGAATAATAATAATAATAGTAATCTGCACACAGTAAGCGCTCAATAAATACGATTGATGAATAATGATGATGATGATGATGGCATTTGTTAAGCGCTTACCATGTGCAAAGCACTGTTCTAAGCGCTGGAGAGGTTACAAGGTGATCAGGTTGTCCCACGGGGGGCTCACAGTCTTAATCCCCATTTTACAGATGAGGGAACTGAGGCACAGAGAAGTTAATAATAATTCCACAATTTGTTCAGTGCTTACTATGTGCCAGGCACTGTACTAAGCACTAGGGTGGATACAAGCCAGTCGGGTTGGATACAGTTCCTGTTTCACATGGGGCTCACGCTCTTCATCCCCATTTGACAGATGAGGTGACGGAGGCCCAGAGAATAATAATAACTGTGATACTTATTTTTTAAGCTCTTACTATATGCCAGGCTCTGTACTAAGTGCGGGGTGGGGGGGGGGGGGGGGGCGTTTACAAGCAAATTGAGTTGGACACAGTCCCTGTCCCACGTGGAGCTCATAGTCTCAATCCCCATTTGACAGATGAGGTCACTGAGGCCCAGAGAAGTAAAGTGATCTGCCCAAGGTCACACAGCAGACCGTGAGCCCGTTTTTTTTTTAAATGGCATTTATTAAGCACTTACTGTGTGCCAAGCACTGTTCTAAGTGCTGGGGAGGTTAACAGGTAATCAGGTTGTCCCACAGGGGGCTCACAGTCTTCATCCCCATCTTCCAGATGAGGAAACTGAGGCCCAGAGACTAATAATAATAATAATAATAATAATAATAATAATAATAATGGTATTTGTTAAGCGCTTACTATGTGCAAAGCACTGTTCTAAGTGCTGGGGTAGATATAAGGTAATCAGGTTGTCCCATGAGGGGCTCACAGTCTTCATCCCCATTTTCCAGATGAGGGAACTGAGGCCCAGAGAAGTGAAGTGACTTGCCCAAAGTCACACAGCTGACAATTGTCAGGGCTGGGATTTGAACCCATGACCTCTGACTCCAAAGCCCGTTGTTGGGTAGGGACCGTCTCTATATTCATTCAATTGTATTTATTGAGCACTTACTGTGTGCAGAGCACTGGACTAAGCGCTTGGGAAGTACAAGTCGGCAACATCTAGAGACGGTCCCGACCCAACAGTGGGCTCACAGTCTAGAAGAGCTCATTCAAGCTGTCATCCTCTCCCGCCTGGACTACTGCACCAGCCTTCTCTCTGATCTCCCATCCTCGTGTCTCTCTCCACTTCAGTCCATACTTCATGCTGCTGCCCGGATTGTCTTTGTCCAGAAACACTCTGGGCCTGTCACTCCCCTCCTCAAAAATCTCCAGTGGCTACCGATCAATCTGCGCATCAGGCAGAAACTCCTCACCCTGGGCTTCAAGGCTGGCCATCACCTCGTCCCCTCCTACCTCACCTCCCTTCTCTCCTTCTACTGCCCAGCCCGCCCCCTCCGCTCCTCCACCACTAATCTCCTCACCGTACCTCGCTCTCGCCTGTCCCGCCATCGACCCCCGGCCCACGTCATCCCCCGGGCCTGGAATGCCCCCAATCCCTCTGCCCCTCCGCCAAGCTCGCTCTCTTCCTCCCTTCAAGGCCCTGCTGAGAGCTCCCCTCCTCCAGGAGGCCTTCCCAGACTGAGCCCCTTCCTTCCTCTCCCCCTCGTCGCCCTCTCCATCCCCCCATCTTACCTCCTTCCCTTCCCCACAGCACCTGTATATATGTATATATGGTTGTACATATTTATTTATTTATTTATTTCTTTTACTTGTACATTTCTATCCTATTTATTTTATTCTGTTGGTATGTTTGGTTCTGTTCTCTGTCTCCCCCTTTTAGACTGTTGGGTAGGGACTGTCTCTATATGTTGCCAATTTGTACTTCCCAAGCGCTTAGTACAGTGCTCTGCACATAGTAAGCGCTCAATAAATACGATTGATTGATTGATTGATAGAAGGGGAAGACAGACAGGCTCTGAGCCAGGCCCAGGCCACTAAGCCACGCCCCTTCCCCGAGTGAAGTGACTTGCCCAAAGTCTCACAGCAGGCAACATATTAGTAAGCACTTAGTCCAGTGCTCTGCACACAGTAAGCGCTCAATAAATACGATTGAATGAATGAATGAATATATGTATGTATGTCTGTACATATTTATTACTCTATTTTACTTGTACATATCTATTCTATTCATTTTATTTTGTTAATATGTTTGGTTTTGTTCTCTGTCTCCCCCTTCTAGACTGTGAGCCCACTGTTGGGTAGGGACCGTCTCTAGATGTTGCCAACTTGGACTTCCCAAGCGCTTAGTACAGTGCTCTGCACACAGTAAGCGCTCAATAAATATGATTGAATGAATGAATGAATATATGTATATATGTCTGTACATATTTATTACTCTATTTTACTTGTACATATCTATTCTATTTATTTTATTTTGTTAATATGTTTGGTTTTGTTCTCTGTCTCTCCCTTCTAGACTGTGAGCCCACTGTTGGGTAGGGACCGGCTCTATATGTTGCCAACTTGGACTTCCCAAGTGCTTAGTACAGTGCTCTGCACACAGTAAGCGCTCAATAAATACGATTGATTGATTGATTGATTCCTCTGGGCTTCCGTTCCCTCATCCGGAAAATGGGGACTGAGACAGTGAGCCCCACGTGGGACAGGGACCGTGTCCGACCCAAGTTGCTTGTCTCCACCTCAGTGCTTAGTACAGTGCGTGGCACACAGTAAGCGCTTAGCAAATATCATAATCGTTGTTCTCTGGGCCTCAGTGATCTCATCTGTAAATGGGGATTAAGAGTGTGAGCCCCTAATAGGGCAGTGACTGTATCCAACCTGATTACCTTGAATCTATCTCAGTGCTTAGAACAGAGAAGCAGCGTGGCTCAATGGAAGGAGCATGAGCTTGCGAGTCAGAGGTCATGGGTTCCAATTCCAGCTCCGCCAATTGTCATCTCTGTGACTTTGGGCAAGTCACTTCACTTCTGTGCCTCAGTTCCCTCATCTGGAAAATGGGGATTAAGACTGTGAGCCCCCTGGGGGACAACCTGATCACCTTGTAACCTCCCCAGTGCTTAGAACAGTGCTTTGCACATAGTAAGTGCTTAACAAATGCCATTATTATTATTTTTATTAATCTCTGTGCCTCAGTTCCCTCATCTGTAAAATGGGGATTAAGACTGTGAGCCCCCTGAGGGACAACCTGATCACCTTGCAACCTCCCCAGTGCTTAGAACAGTGCTTTGCACATAGTAAGTGCTTAACAAATGCCATTATCATTATTCTCTGAGCCTCAGTTCCCTCATCTGTAAAATGGGGATTAAGACTGTGAGCCCCACGTGGGACAACCTGATCACCTCGTAGCCTCCCCAGTGCTTAGAACAGTTCTTTGCACATAGTAAGCGCTTAATAAATGCCATTATTATTATTATTATTATTATCATTCTCTGTGACTCGGTTCTCTCATCTGTAAAATGGGGATGAAGACTGTGAGCCCCATGTGGGGCAACATGATCACTTTGTATCTTCCCCAGCACTTAAAACAGTGCTTTATACATAGTAAGCGCTTAACAAATGCCATCACTATTATCATTATTATTAACAGTGCCTGGCATATAGTAAATCCCTCTAGACAGTAAGATCGTTGTGGGCAGGGAATGTGTCTGTTTATTTTTAGTACAGCACCTTGCACAAAGTAAACGCTTAACAAATACCATCATCATCATTATTATTATTATTATTGTCCTCTCTCAATCACTTAGTATGGTGCTCTGCACATGGTAAGCGCTCCGTAAATATGACTGAATGAATCATTTAACAAATACCATAATAAAAACGAACAAAAAAATTCTAGAGAGGAGTTTATAGTATAAAATCAAATTTGTCCCAGCACATAAAAGCCCTTAATCAATCAATCAATCATATTTATTGAGCGCTTACTGTGTGCAGAGCGGTGTACTAAGCACTTGGGAAGTACATGTTGGCAACATATAGAGACAGTCCCTACCCAACAGTGGGCTCACAGTCTAATAAATGACACAATTATCATTTGATGGTACTGATGCCTGCCTATTTGTTTTGTTTGTTGTCTGTCTCCCCCCTTCTAGACTGTGAGCCCCGTGTGGGCAGGAATTGTCGCTATCTGTTGCCAAATTGTACTTTCTAAGCGCTCAGTACAGCGCTCTGCACGCAGTAAGCTCTTAATAAATACGACTGAATGAATAAGTGAATGAATTGGGGGTACGATCGTCCATTCTTGGAGCATTCAATCGATCAAAGGCTTTTTCCATTTTTTTTATGGTATTTGTGAAGCGCTCACTATGTGCCAGCCACTGTTCTAAGCGCTGGGGTAGATAGAAGGTAATCAGGTTGCTCCACGTGGGGCTCACAGTCTTCATCCCCATTTTACAGATGAGGGAACTGAGGCACAGAGAAGTGAAGTGACTTGCCCAAAGTCACGCGACAGACACGGGTTGGATGCTGGATTTAGAAGACAGGTCCTTCTGGCTCTCAGGCCCGTGATGTATGTGTCATCATCATCATCATCATCAGTCGTATTTATTGAGCGCTTACTGTGTGCAGAGCACTGTACTAAGCGCTTCGGAAGTACAAATTGGCAACATATAGAGACAGTCCCTACCCAACAGTAGGCTCACAGTCTAAAGTGTGTCATGACACACTACTTGTTGAGCCCTTACTGTCTCTCTCCATTGCCAAATTATACTTTCCAAGCGCTTAGTACAGTGCTCTGCACACAGTAAGCGATCAATAAATACGGTTGAACGAATGAATGTGCAGAGCATCACACTCAGCACTTGGGAAAGTACACTACAGTGCAACACAACTCAACAACAAAAGAACCACTGCGGATTTAGGAATGAAAGGGAGGGATTTCTTTCTCGCATCATCCTGGGACACTCAACATCATTCCCGGCTGTCAGGCTGGACAAAACTCATTACTTTAATTTGACTTTTCCCTCCACTCCAAAACATTTAGTAGGATTTTATTCTGCCCACCTCCCGTCGTCGCTTTGACTACGGAAAAGATCGGAGAAATGAAGACAAACTTAATTTGTAAGGTGGACTGATTTAGAACTGCATATCTTGATTTTCAGAAAGAGAGTGAGTCACAGGGTTTCTGTTGAATGAATAATAATAATAATGGCGTTTGTTAAGCGCTTACTATGTGCCAAGCACGGTTCTAAGCGCCGGGGGAGATACAAGGTGACCAGGTTGTCCCACGTGGGGCTCACAATCTTCAGCCCCATTTTCCGGATGAGATAACTGAGGCCCAGAGAAGTGAAGTGACCTGCCCAAAGTCACACAGCTAAGTGGCAGGAGGAGGATTAGAACCCACGACCTCTGACTCCCAAACCCAGGCTCTTTCCACTAAGCCACATTGCTTAGTACAAGCGCTTAGTACAGTGCTCTGCACACAGTAAGTGCTCAACAAATACGACTGATTGATTGCTTCTCAATGTGGAGGATGGAGAAGATGTTTATCAATCAATCAATCGTATTTATTGAGCGCTTACTGTGTGCAGAGCACTGTAGTAAGCGCTGGGGAAGTACAAGTTGGCAACATATAGAGACGGTCCCTACCCAACAGCCACTTCCTCATCTGGAAAATGGGGATTAAAACTGTGAGCCCCACGTGGGACAACCTGATTACCTTGTATCTACCCTAGCATTTAGAACAGGGCTTGGCACATGGTAAGCACGAAGCAGCGTGGCTCAGTGGAAAGAGCCCGGGCTTTGGAGTCAGAGGTCATGGGTTCAAATTCCGGCTCCGCCAATTGTCAGCTGGGTGACTTTGGGCAAGTCACTTCACTTCTCTGGGCCTCAGTTCCCTCATCTGTAAAATGGGGATGAAGACTGTGAGCCTCCCCGTGGGACAACCTGATCACCTTGTAACCTCCCCAGCGCTTAGAACAGTGCTTGGCACATAGTAAGCGCTTAATAAATGCCATCATTATTATAATGGATAGAGCACAGGACTGGGAGTCAGGAGGTTATGGGTTCTAATCTTGGCTCCTCCAGGTGTCTGCTGTGTGACCGTGGGCAAGTCACTTCACTTCTCTGTGCCACAGTTACCACATCTGTAAAATGGGGTATAAGGCTGTGAGCCCCACGTGGGACAATCTGATTACCTTTTAATACTAATAATGGTGGTATTTATTAAGTGCTTACTATGTGCAAAGCCCTGTTCTAAGCGCTGGGGAGGTTGCAAGGTGATCAGGTTGTCCCATGGGGGGCTCACAGTCTTAATCCCCATTTTACAGATGAGGTGACTGAGGTACAGAGAAGTGAAGTGACTTGCCCAGAGTCATACAGCTGACAGTTGGCGGAGCTGGGATTTGAACGCACGACCTTCTAGACTCCGAGCCCACTGTTGGGTAGGGACCGTCTCTATATGTTGCCAACTTGTACTTCCCAGGTGCTTAGTACAGTGGTCTGCACACAGTAAGCGCTCAGTAAGCGCTCAGGGGAAGCAGCATGGCTCAATGGAAAGAGCCCGGGCTTTGGAGTCAGAGGTCATGGGTTCAAATTGTCAGCTGTCAGCTGTGTGACTTTGGGCATGTCATTTAACTTCTCTGTGCCTCAGTTACCTCATCTGGAAAATGGGGACTAAGCCTGTGAGCCCCCCGTGGGACAACTTGATTATCTTGTATCTACCCCAGTGCTTAGAACAGTGCTTTGCACATAGTAAGCGCTTAATAAATGCCATTAAAAAATAAATAAATACAATTGATTGATTGATTGATTGTGAGCCCACTGTTGGGTAGGGACCGTCTCTATATGTTGCCAACTTGTACTTCCCAAGCGCTTAGTCCAGTGCTCTGCACACGGTAAGCGCTCAATAAATACGATTGATTGATTGATTGATTGATTGACTGTCTCTATATGTTGCCAACTTGTACTTCCCAAGCCAGAACTCTATCCACCAGGCCATGCTAGTTTTCAATCAATCAATCGTATTTATTGAGCGCTTACTGTGTGCAGAGCACTGTACTAAGTGCTTGGGAAGTACAAGTTGACAAAATATAGAGACAGTCAATCAATCAATCAATCAGTCAATGATGAGCTCTGCATCATCATCATCATCATCATCATCATCATCACTCTGCACACAGTAAGCGCTCAATAAATACGATTGATTGAGTGACTCCAAAGGCCGGGCTCTTTCCACTGAACCACGCTGCTTCTCCAGCGCTTGGAGCAGTGCTAGGCACATAGTAAGCACTTAACAAATGCCATTATTATTATTATCATCATCATTATTATTATTATTATTGTCCACCGTCCAGCTCCGCATTCTTCCCCTCCCTCTGACCCTGGGAGGTAAACTGAGGTGGACTGGTTTGGGATTGTTTTTCTGCGGGGGGGGGCTACCAGGGTCATATTTTTTTATTTCCTTCCTTTTTTTTTGTTTCCTTCAGGCACGAAACTCGGTTTAAGCAGCATATGCTGGAGCTGACGGACACTAACAATATCGCCTACTTGTTCCTGTCGGCTGCGAACCGGTGGCTGGAAGTCCGGACGGTAGGTTGCCTTCGGGATTTCCCAACAGACGGGATCGGGGTCTAATTCACTCATTCAATCGTATTTATTGAGCGCTTAGTGTGACCTTGAGCAAGTCTCTTCGCTTCTCGGAGCCTCAGTTACCTCATCCGGAAAATGGGGATGATGACTGTGAGCCCCACGCGGGACAACCTGATCACCTTGGAACCTCCCCAGCACTTAGAACAGTGCTTTGCACGTAGTAAGCGCTTAACAGATGCCATTATTATTATTATTAGCACTGTACTAAGTGCTTGGGAAGTACAAGTTGGCAACATATAGAGATGGTCCCTACCCAACAGCAGGCTCACAGTCTAGAAGGTTTAATAATAATACCTAATAATAAGAGTAATAACTGTGGTATTTGTTAAGCGCTTACTGTATGCCAGGCACTTAACTAAGCACTGGATAAAAGCAAATCAAGTTGGACACAGACCCCGTCATTCATTCATTCTTTCAATCATATTTATTGAGCACTTACTGTGTACAGAGCACTGTACTAAGCGCTTGGGAAGTCCAAGTTGGCAACATATAGAGACGGTCCCTGGCCAACAGTGGGCTCACAGTCTAGAAGAGTGGGCTCACAGTCTAGAAGGTTTAATAATAATACTTAATAATAAGAGTAATAACTGTGGTATTTGTTGAGCGCTTACTGTATGCCAGGCACTTAACTAAGCGCTGGATAAAAGCAAATCAAGTTGGACACAGACCCTGTCATTCATTCGTTTTTTCAATCATATTTATTGAGTGCTTACTGTGTGCAGAGCACTGGATTAAGCTCTTAATAATGACATTTGTTAAGCGCTTACTATGCGACAAGCACTGTTCAGTCACCCATTCATTCATTCAATCGTATTTATTGAGCACTTACTGTGTGCAGAGTACTGGACTAAGCGCTTGGGAAGTACAGGTTGGCAACATATAGAGACGGTCCCTACCCAACAGCAGGCTCACAGTCTAGAAGGTTTAATAATAATAACTAATAATAAGAGTAATAACTGTGGTATTTGTTAAGTGCTTACAGTATGCCAGGCACTCTACTAAGCGCCGGGTTGGATACAAGCAAATCGAGTTGGACACAGACCCTGTCATTCATTCATTCTTTCAATCGTATTTATTGAGCGCTTTCTGTGTGCAGAGCACTGGACTAAGCACTTAATAATGACATTTGTTAAATGCTTACTATGCGACAAGCACTGTTCAGTCACCCATTCATTCATTCAATCGTATTTATTGAGCACTTACTGTGTGCAGAGCACTGTACTAAGCGCTTGGGAAGTACAAGTCGGCAACATATAGAGATGGTCCCTACCCAACAGCGGGCTCACAGTCTAGAAGGTTTAATAATAATACCTAATAGTAAGAGTAATAATTGTGGTATTTGTTAAGCGCTTACGGTATGCCAGGCACTCTACTAAGCACCGCGTTGGATACAAGCAAATCGAGTTGGACACAGACCCTGTCTTTCATTCATTCTTTCAATCGTATTTATTGAGCGCTTACTGTGTGCAGAGCACTGGACTAAGCACTTAATAATGACATTTGTTAAGTGCTTATTATGCGACAAGCTCTGTTCATTCACCCATTCATTCATTCAATTGTATTTATTGAGCGCTTACTGTGTGCAGAGCACTGTACTAAGCGCTTGGGAAGTACAAGTTGGCAACATATAGAGACAGTCCCTACCCAACAACGGGCTCACTGTTCTAAGCGCTCGGATATGTTGCCGATTTGTACTTCCCGAGCGCTTAGTACTGTGCTCTGTACACAGTATGCGCTCAATAAATACGATTGAATGAATGAATGAATGAATACAAGGTAATCAGGTTGTCCCACGTAGGGCTCACAGTCTTAATACCCATTTTACAGATGAGGTAACTGAGGCCCAGAGAAGTCAAGTGACTTGCCCAAAGTCACCCAGCTGACAATTGGTGGAGCGAGGATTTGAACCCATGACCTCTGACTCCAAAGCCCGGGCTCTTTCCACTGAGCCATGCTGCTTCGTGCTTACCATGTGCTGGCTCTGCCAATTGTCAGCTGTGTGACTTTGGGCAAGTCACTTAATAATAATAATAATAATAATAGCGTTTATTAAGTGCTTACTACAGTACAAAGCACTGTTCTAAGCGCTGGGGAGGTTACAAGGTGATGAGGCTGTCCCACGGGGGCCTCACTGTCTTCATCCCCATTTTACAGATGAGGTCACTGAGGCCCAGAGAAGTGAAGTGACTTGCCCAAGGTCATACAGCTGACAAGTGGCGGAGCCGGGATTTGAACCCATGACCTCTGACTCCAAAGCCCGGGCTCTTTCCACTGAGCCATGCTGCTTCACTTCTCTGGGTCTCAGTTACCTCATCTGTAAAATGGGAATGAAGACTGTGAGGCCCCCGTGGGACAACCCGATCACCTTGTAACCTCCCCAGCACTTAGAACAGTGCTTGGCACATAGTAAGCACTTAATAAATGCCATTATTATTATTATTATTATTATTATTATTATTATTATGTGCCAAGCCCTGTTCTAAACTCTAGGGCAGATACAAGGTAATCAGGTTGTCCCCCGTGGGGCTCACACTCTTGATCCCCATTTCCCAGATGAGGTCACTGAGGCCCAGAGAAGTGATGGGATGGAATACAAGTTATCAGGCTGGACACGGTCCCTGTCCCCCATGGGGCTCACAGTCCTAATCCCCATTTTCCAGATGAGGCCACTGAGGCCCAGAGAAGTGAAGTCCCCATTTTACAGATGAGGGACCTGAGGAGTGAAGTGACTTGTCCAAGGTCACTCGGCAGACAAGTGGCGGAGCCAGGATTAGAACCCATGACCTCCTGACTCCCAGGGCCGGCTCTACCCACTACGCCCTGCTGCTTCTCAAGATTTCAAGATTATTTCACAGGGAAGGCAGGAGAAGGGAGGAGGGACAGACAGAGACAGAAAAGCAGTGTGGTCTAGTATATAGAGCTTGGGCCTCGAAGTCAGAAAGATTTGGGTTATTTACAGATTAATTACTCCATTTATTTTATTTGTACCTATTTACTATTCTATTTATTTTATTTTTTAAAGATGTGCATCTAGCTTTACTTCTATTTATTCTGATGACTTGACACCTGTTCACATGTTTTGTTTCGTTGTCTGTCTCCCTCTTCTAGACTGTGAGCCCGTTGTTGGGTAGGGACCGTCTCTATCTGTTGCCAACTTGGACTTCCCAAGCGCTTAGTACAGTGCTCTGCACACATTAAGCGCTCAATAAATACGATTGAATGAATGAATGAATGAATCCTGTATCCGCCACTTGTTTGCTGTGTGACTTCGGGCAAATAGCTTCACTTCTCTGGGCCTCAGTTACCTCGTTCGTAAAATGGGGATTAAGAACGTGAGCTTAGTGGCAGGAGCCCGGGCTGGGAGCCAGAAGGTCTTGGGTTCTACTTCCCAAGCGCTTAGTACAGTGCTCTGCACACAGTAAGTGCTCAATAAATACGGTTGAATGAATGAATGAACGAACTCTGCCGCTTGTCTGCTGTGAGACCTTGGGCAAGTCACTTAACTTCTCTGTGCCTCAGTTACCTCATCTGCAAATAGGAATTAAAAGTGTGAGCCCCACATGGGACACCTGATTACCCTGTATCTATCAGTGCTTAGAACAGTGCTTGGCACATAGTAAGCGCTTAACAAATACCATTATTATTATTATTATTATTATTATTATTATTATGGAAAGGGACTGTGTTCACCCCAATAAACTTGTATCTACCCTAGCACTTAGATCAGTGCTCAACATAGAGTAAGCGCCAACAGAGAAATGGCGTGGCTTAGTGGTAAGAGCCCGGCCTTGGGAGCCAGAGGTCATGGGTTCTAATCCCGGCTCCCTCACATAGCTGGGTGACTTTGGGCAAGTCACTTCACTTCTCTGTGCCTCACTTCCCACATCTGTAAAATGGGGATTAAGACTGTGAACCCCACGTGGGACAACCTGATCACCTTCCAACTACCCCAGCACTTAGAACAGTGCTTGGCACATAGTAAGTGCTTAACAAATGCCAATATCATTATTATTATTAAGTACCATAATTACAGATGGACAGAATACAGCAAAAATTAACATCGCTCAGGCCCTGGGTGCTATTTACTAGACTGTAAAATAACTCAGGATCGTTTTGGTTTTTTGATTGAGAGGGTTCAAGTGCCTTAGCTAATGATAAAAGAAATAGCAAATCTCACTGCATTACATTGCTGTCTCTCAATTCTTTTAGCTGATGGAAAGATCAATATTTACACAGCTTTGAAAAAAGACTTTCTTTTCAAAGGAGTCACTCTGAATCAGGAACAGATGTGTTTTCCATTTGTTACTGTATCGGAATCAATGGTGCTTATTGACCGCTTACTATGAGGGGAGCAGCGTGGCTCAGTGGAAAGAGCCCGGGCTGGGAATCAGAGGCCATGGGTTCTAATCCTGGCTCCGCCACTTGTCAGCTGGGTGATTTTGGGCAAGTCACTTCACTTCTCTGGGCCTCAGTGACCTCATCCGTAAAATAGGGATTCAGACTGTGAGCTCAACGTGGGGCACCCTGATCACCTTGTATCAACCCCAGCACTTAGAACAGTGCTTTGCATATACTAAGTGCTTAACAAATGCCATCATTATTATTATTATTGTTACTACTACTACTACTATCAATCAATCAATCAATCAATCAATCGTATTTATTGAGCGCTTACTATGTGCAGAGCACTGTACTAAGCGCTTGGGAAGTACAAATTGGCATCACATAGAGACAGTCCCTACCCAACAGTGGGCTCACAGTCTAAAAGGGGGAGACAGAGAACAGAACCAAACATACCAACAAAATAAAATAAGTAGGATAGAAATGTACAAGTAAAATAAGTAAATAAATAAATAAATAGAGTAATAAATATGCACAACCATATATACATATATACAGGTGCTGTGGGGAAGGGAAGGAGGTAAGACGGGGGGATGGAGAGGGGGACGAGGGGGAGAGGAAAGAAGGGGCTCAGTCTGGGAAGGCCTCCTGGAGGAGGTGAGCTCTCAGCAGGGCCTTGAAGGGAGGAAGAGAGCTAGCTTGGCGGATGGGCAGAGGGAGGGCATTCCAGGCCCGGGGGATGACGTGGGCCGGGGGTCGATGGCGGGACGGGCGAGAGCGAGGTACGGTGAGGAGATTAGTGGTGGAGGAGCGGAGGGTGTGGGCTGGGCAGTAGAAGGAGAGAAGGGAGGTGAGGTAGGAGGGGGCGAGGTGATGGACAGCCTTGAAGCCCAGGGTGAGGAGTTTCTGCCTGATGCGCAGATTGATCGGTAGCCATTGGAGGTTTTTGAGGAGGGGAGTAATATGTCCAGAGCGTTTCTGGACAAAGATAATCCGGGCAGCAGCATGAAGTATGGATTGAAGTGGAGAGAGACACGAGGATGGGAGATCAGAGAGAAGGCTAGTGCAGTAGTCCAGACGGGATAGGATGAGAGCTTGAATTAGCAGGGTAGCGGTTTGGATGGAGAGGAAAGGGCGGATCTTGGCAATGTTGCGGAGCTGAGACCGGCAGGTTTTGGTGACGGCTTGGATGTGAGGGGTGAATGAGAGAGCGGAGTCGAGGATGACACCAAGGTTGCGGGCTTGTGAGACGGGAAGGATGGTAGTGCCGTCAACAGAGATGGGAAAGTCAGGGAGAGGACAAGGTTTGGGAGGGAAGACAAGGAGCTCAGTCTTCGACATGTTGAGCTTTAGGTGGCGGGCGGACATCCAGATGGAGATGTCCTGAAGGCAGGAGGAGATGCGAGCCTGGAGGGAGGGGGAGAGAGCAGGGGCAGAGATGGAGATCTGGGTGTCACCAGCGTAGAGATGATAGTTGAAGCCGTGGGAGCGAATGAGGTCACCAAGGGAGTGAGTGTAGATTGAGAACAGAAGGGGACCAAGCACTGACCCTTGGGGAACCCCCACAGTAAGAGGATGGGAGGGGGAGGAGGAGCCTGCAAAAGAGACTGAGAAAGAACGACCGGAGACATAAGAGGAGAACCAGGAGAGGACGGAGTCTGTGAAGCCAAGGTCAGATAACGTGTTGAGGAGAAGGGGGTGGTCCACAGTGTCAAAGGCAGCTGAGAGGTCGAGGAGGATTAGGACGGAGTAGGAGCCGTTGGATTTGGCAAGCAGGAGATCATTGGTGAACTTTGAGAGGGCAGTTTCCGTGGAATGAAGGGGACGGAAGCCAGACTGGAGGGGGTCGAGGAGAGAGTTGTTGTTGAGGAATTCTAGGCAGCGCGTGTAGACAACTCGTTCAAGGAGTTTGGAAAGGAATGGTAGGAGGGATATGGGACGATAACTAGAAGGTGAGGTGGGGTCAAGAGAGGGTTTTTTTAGGATGGGAGAGACATGGGCTACTACTACTAATAATATAATTACAATAATGGTTCTTGGTAAATGCTAACTATGTGCCGAGAACCGTTCTAAGCATTGGGGTGGAATACAAGTTTTCAGGTTGGACACAGTCTCTGTCCCCTGTAGGGCTCTCACTCTTGATCCCCGTTTTCCAGATGAGGTCACTGAGGCCCAGAGAAGTGAAGTGACTTGCCTAAAGTCACACAGCAGAGAGGTGGTGGATTCGGGATTAAAACTCATGTCCTTCGGACTCCCAAGCTTGGACTTTCTCCACCACACCACACTATTTACTGAGTGCAGAGCACTGTAATCATCATCATAATAATTTATTATTATTTATTAATTTATTAAGCACTTATTAAGCATTTATTAAGGCATTACTAAGCACTTATTAAGCACTTATTAAGGCATTTATTAAGCACTTACTGTGTGCAAAGCACTGTTCTAAGCACCGGGGAGGTTACAAGGTGATCAGGTTGTCCCACGGGGGGCTCACAGTCTTCATCCCCATTTTACAGATGAGGCCCAGAGAAGTGAAGTGACTTGCCCAAAGTCACACAGCTGACAATTGGCGGAGCTGCTTAGTACAGTGCTCTGCACATAGTAAGCGCTCAATAAATACGATTGATTGATTGATTGATTGAACCCATGACCTCTGACTCCAAAGCCCATGCTCTTTCCACTGAGCCACGCTGCTTCTCTAAGCGCTTGGGAGAGTCCAATACAACAGAATTAGCAGATGCGTTCCCTGCCCATAATGAGTTTACAGTCCAGAGGGGAAGACAGACTTTAATAGGAATATATCCTTCTAGACTGTGAGCCCACTGTTGGGTCGGGACCGTCTTTATATGTTGCCAACTTGGACTTCCCAAGCGCTTAGTACAGTGCTCTGCACACAGTGAGTGCTCAATAAATATGAATGAATGAATGAATAACTGATTGATTTTTTTTTTAAATGGTATTTGTTAAGCGCTTACTATGTGTCAGAAACTGTTCTAAGCGCTGGGGCAGATGCAATACCAACCTTCTCTCTGTGCCTGAATCTCATCCATCTGGTTGCCAACCCCTGGCCCCTGTCCTGCCTCTGGCCTCTTTTAGCCTGTGAGCCCACTGTTGGGTAGGGACTGTCTCTATATGTTGCCAACTTGTACTCCCCAAGCGCTTAGTACAGTGCTCTGCACACAGTAAGCGCTCAATAAATATGATTGATTGATTGATTGATTGATTGGCCTCCTCAAATCCCACAGACAATGACTCTTCCCCTATTTGAAAGCCTTCCCAAAGGCCCATCCCCTCCAAGAGGCCTTCCCTGACTCAACCCCCCTTTCCTCTTCTCCCACTCCCTTCTGTGTCACCCTGACTTTCTCCCTTTCTTCATCCCCCCCTCCCAGCCCCACACCACTTTTGTCCAGATCTCTCATTTTATTTATTTCTATTCATGTCTGTCTCCCCCTCTAGACTGTAAGCTCACTGTGGGCAAGGAATGTGTCAGTTATACTGCTATATTGTCCTCACCCAAGCGCTTAGAAAGGTCTTCGTAAAGAGATTTGTAAAATCTGCACATTGGTGAAATCTGGCAGAGAGTTCCCTCCCCTGCGGTCTTGGGCAGATGGCCTTATTCATTCATTCATTCACTCATTCATTCATTCATTCATTCATTCATTCAATCGTATTTATTGAGCGCTTACTGCATGCAGAGCACTGTACTAAGCTCTTGGGAAGTCCAAGTTGGCAACATATAGAGACGGTCCCTACCCACCAGCGGGCTCACAGTCTAGACGGGGGAGACAGGCAACAAAATAATGCGTATTAACCAAATAAAATAAATAGAATAAATCTGTACTAGTAAAATAAATAAATAAATAAATAAATAAATAAATAGAGTATTAAATCTGTACAAACATATATACATATATACAGGTGCTGCGGGGAGGGGAAGGAGGGAAGATGGGGGGGATGGAGAGGAGGAGGAGGGGGAGAGGAAGGAGGGGGCTCAGGCTGGGAAGGCCTCCAGGGAAGGTTTGATGCAGAGGTGGATGGGCAAATCCCCAAATCCTCAGCGATTGATGTGGAGAGTCATTATTATTATTATTAATAATAATAATAATAATAATACAATGGTATTTGTTAAGCGCTTACAACTGGGAAAGCAGCATGGCTTAGTGGAAAGAGCTCGGGCTTGGGAGTCAGAGGACATGGGTTCTAATTCCGGTTCTACCACTTGTCGGCTGTGTGACCTTGGGCAAACCACTTCACTTCTCTGGGCCTCAGTTACCTCATCTGGAAAATGGGATTAAAACTATGACCCCAATTCGCTCCCCTTTGGGATAACCTGATGACCTTGTATCTGCCCCAGCGTTTAGAACAGTGAAAGGGAGGGGGAAATCTGCCCGGATCCCTGATTTGGATTCGGTCACTTGATTCTCTTTTATCCGATCTTTAGTTCAGCTGAGTGTATCGAGGGCCGACTGTGTGCAGAGCACTGTACTAAGCGCTTGGGAGAGGACGAGAGAACAATAAATGGACACATTTCCTGCCCACAACGAGCTTAAACTCTAAAGAGGAGTCCCCCCCCCCTTCTAGTCTGTGAGCCCGTTGTTGGGTAGGGATCGTCTCTATCTTTTACCGAATTGTACTTTCCAAGCGCTTAGTACAGTGCGCTGCACACAGTAAGTGCTCAATCAATACGCTTGAATGAATGAATGAATGATCAGTGCTCGGCCTATAGTAAACGCTTAACAAATACCATAATAATAATAATAATAATAATAATAATAATAATTATTATTATTATTATTATTATTATGTGTCACACACTGTTCTAAACAATGGGGTAGAGGCAAGCTAATCATTTTCATTTCTTTTAATCGTATTTATTGAGCACTTACTGTGTGCAGAGCACTGTACTAAGCACTTGGGAAGTACAAATCAGCAACATATAGAGACAGTCCCTACCCAACAATGGGCAAGTATATACAGTAAGGTGCATTTTCTCTTCTTTAATATACAGTTGGCATGAAATATGAATGTCAACAGACAGCTTCACCTTTTTTTAGCTACTTGCGTGAAAAACAAAACCAGCCAGGAAATTAAGGCTCCTGACTTTTTCCTTACTTAGAATGCAATAAAGTGTTGACAAAAATGTTGTAGCCTATGAAGCCAGAGATTTTTCCCAAGACAGTTATTTCTTTAACCCAGGATTTCAAAATTCTTTACAGGCAATAGTTAAAATTCAAATCTTGTTAATTTTCCAAAAGGAACTGGAATATTTTTTGTTGTATGAAGACTGTGAGCCCCACGTGGGACAACCTGATCACCTTGTATCTACCCCAGCACTTAGAACGGTGCTTGGCACATAGTAAATGCTTAACAAACACCAATGGGCCTCAGTTTCCCCACCTGTCAAATGGGGGTGAAGACTGGGAGCCCCACGTGAGACAACCCCATCACCTTGTATCTACCCCAGCGCTTAGAACGGTGCTTGGCACATAGTAAATGCTTAACAAACACCAATGGGCCTCAGTTTCCCCACCTGCCAAATGGGGGTGAAGACTGGGAGCTCCACGTGGGACAACCCGATCACCTTGTATCTACCCCAGCGCTTAGAACGGTGCTTGGCACATAGCAAATGCTTAACACCAATGGGCCTCAGTTTCCCCACCTGTCAAATCAGGTTGAACACAGTCCCTGCCCCTCATGGGACTCCCGCTCGTAATCCCCCATTTTCCAGATGAGGCAACTGAGGCCCAGAGAAGTGAAGCGACTTGTCTCGGGTCACACAGCAGACAGGCAGCGGAGCCGGGATTAGAACCCAGGTCCTTTTGACTCCCAGGCCCGGGGTCTATCTAAGAGAAGCAGCGTGGCTCAATGGATAGAGCACGGGCTTTGGAGCCAGAGGTCCTGGGTTCTAATCCCGGCTCTGCCACTTGTTAGCTGTGTGACCTTGGGCAAGTCACACAGCTTGTACTTGTACTTCCCAAGCGCTTAGTACAGTGCTCTGCACACAGTAAGCGCTCAATAAATACGATTGATGATGATGATGATGAAGTCATTTAACTTCTCTGGGCCTCAGTGACCTCATCTGGAAAAAATGGGGAGGAAGACTGTGAGCCCCACGTGGGACAACCTGATCACCTTGTATCTCCCCCAGCGCTTAGAACAGTGCTTGGCACATAGTAAGCGCTTAATAAATACCATCATCATTATTATTATTATAATCCACCAGGCCACGCTACTTAATAATGATAACAATAATAATAATGGCATTTATTAAGCACTTACTATTTGCAAGGCACCGAGAGAGGCAGGGTGAGGAAGAACAGAAGCAGAGGCCTGGCTTCCGGGATGGTGTCCAGCTACTACCGTGACCTCTCTCCTTTCCCTGATCCCGGGAATTTTTTGGCATAAACTCTAAAACGGAGAAGGCCGCGGCTCCGCTGACCTGCGGCGGAGACGTCCCCCGGATCCCGGGATGAAAGCAGGCGTCGGAGCGCGGAGGCACGATTCCACGTCGGCCCGGAAACCTCGTGTTCTTGGGCAATCGAGGGCCTCCATCCCGGGAGACTGGCCAAGCGCTAGATTTTGCCGGGAAAGATTTAGAAGCCGGGAAACATGAGCCTTCCGCGGTGGGTTGACATTTATGAACTGTAGATAGAGAAACCCGGGCTGGAGTGAATCTGTTCTCATGAGCTGAGGTCAAAATGCACCGTGGTTTAGCCTGAGGAAGGAGGGCTGAGATAAAATAATAATAATAATAATGATGATGATAATCATGGTACTTGTTAAGGGAGACGCAGCGTGGCTCAGTGGAAAGAGCCTGGGCTTGGGAGTCAGAGGCCGTGGGTTCAAATCACACTTCTCTGGGCCTCAGTTCCCTCATCTGGAAAATGGAGATTAAGACTGTGAGCCCCCCGTGGGACAACCTGATCACCTTGTATCCTCCCCAGAGCTTAGAACAGTGCTTTGCACTTAGTAAGCGCTTAACAAGTGCCGTCGTTATTATTGTTATAAGGAGCAGCGTGGCTCAATGGAAAGAGCCGCGGCTTGGGAGTCAGAGGTCATGGGTTCAAATCCCGGCTCTGCCAATTGTCAGCTGTGTGACTTTGGGCAAGTCACTTCACTTCTCTGGGCCTCAGTTACTTCATCTGTAAAATGGGGATTAAGACTGTGAGCCCCCCGTGGGACAACCTGATCACCTTGTAACCTCCCCAGCACTTAGAACAGTGCCTTGCACATAGTAAGTGCTTAATAAATGCCATTATTATTATTATTATTAATCCCCATTTAACAGCTGAGGTAACTGAGGGTCAGAGAAGTTAAATGACTTGCCCACTGTCACACAGCTGGCAAGTGGCAGAGCCAGGATTCGAACCCATGACCTCTGGGAGAGATCCAAGTGCACAGAAGATGCAGAAGGGACAGGGAGTCTGGGAAAAGAGGGCTTAATCTGGGAAGGCCTCTTGGAGGAGATGTGATCTCCTTGTAACCTCCCCAGCGCTTAGAACAGTGCTTTGCACATAGTAAGTGCTTAATAAATGCCATTATTATTATTATTATTATTATTATTAATTGTGATATTCATTAAGCATTTATTTGTAGGTAGATAGGGAATGTGTCTAATGCTATATTGTCCTCTCCCACGTGCTTAGTACAGTGCTCTGCGCATGGTAAGCGCTCAATAAAAACAACTGAATGAGTGAATGTGCCAAGCACTGTTTTGAGCGCCGTGGTAGATACAAGTAAATTGAGTTGGACACAGTCCCTGTCCCAGGTGGGGCGCACGGTCTTCATCCCCATTTTACAGATGAGGGAACTGAGGCCCAGAGGAGTGAAGTGACTTGCCCAAGGTCACACACAGCAGACAAGTGGAAGAGCCAGGACTAGAACCCAGGCCCTTCTGACCCCCAGCTACGCTATGCTACCTTCTCCAGTATGCACCAGACAATCACCCTCTCCACTTTCAAAGCTGTATTAAGGTCACATAATAATAACTAATAATAATAATAATAATAATAATAATAATAATAATAATAGCATTTATTGAGCGCTTACTATGTGCAAAGCACTGTTCTAAGCGCTGGGGAGGTTACAAGGAGATCACATCTCCTCCAAGAGGCCTTCCCAGATTAAGCCCTCTTTTCCCAGACTCCCTCTCCCTTCTGCATCTTCTATGCACTGGGATCTCTCCCCTTGAGTCATTTGCTGTTCAATCCCACAATAATTGTGTCCATATGCTTAATTTATTGATTTTTTTTATATTAATGTGTGTCTCACCCCTTGACTGGAATAGGCAGGGAATGCGTCTACCGAGTCCGTCGTCGTGTACTCTCCATGAGTGTTCAGGACATTGTGAGCCCACTGTTGGGTAGGGACTGTCTCTATATGTTACCAACTTGTACTTCCCAAGCGCTTAGTACAGTGCTCTGCACACAGTAAGTGCTCAATAAATATGATTGATTGATTGCTCTGCACACAGCAAACACTCATCATCGTCATCATCATCAACAATCGTATTTATTGAGCACTCGATCAATACCATCAATTGTTGGCATTGAGAAACAGCGTGGCTCAGTGGAAAGAGCCCGGGCTTTGGAGTCAGAGGTCATGGGTTCATTCATTCATTCATTCAATCGTATTTATTAAGCGCTGACTGTGTGCAAAGCACTGTACAAAGCGCTTTGGAAATATAAGTTGGCTATATAGAGAGACGGTCCCTACCCAACAACGGGCTCACGGTCTAGAAGGGGGAGACGGACAACAAAACAAAACAGGTGGATGGGTGTCAAGTCATCAAAATAAATAGAAATAAAGCTAGATGCACATCGTTAACAAAATAAATAGAATAGTAAATAGGTACAAGTAAAATAAATAGAGTAATCAGTCTGTACAAACATATATACAGGTGCTGTGGGGAGGGAAAGGAGGTAGGGCAGAGTTGGGAGGGGATGGAGTGGAGGAGAGGAAAAAGGGGGCTCAGTCCCGGCTCCGCCAATTGTCAGCTGTGTGACTATCGGCAAGTCACTTCATTTTTCCAGGCCTCAGTTCCCTCATCTGTCAAATGGGGATAAGGACTGTGAGCCCCACCTGGGACAGCCTGATCACCTTGTAACCTCCCCAGGGCTTAGAAAAGTGCTTTGCACATAGTAAGCGCTTAATAAGTGCCATCATTATTATCATTATTATTGTCGATTGATTGACTGATTGAATGAGAGAGATGAATGAACGATACAGGAAAGTCAGGGAAGAGGGTGGCGTTGTCTGAAGTGGTGGGAAAATCTGGGAGGGGACCAGGTTTGAGTGGGAAGATGGGGAGTTCAACAAATACTTAAAAAAAAAATGCTATTTGTTAAGCACTTTCTTTGTGCCAGGCACTGTACTAAACACTAGGGTAGATATAAACTCATCTGTTTGGACCCAGTCCATTGTCCCACCTCTGGCTCTCGGTCTTAATCTCTACTCTAGAGAAGCAGCGTGGCTCAGTGGAAAGAGCCCGGGCTTGGGGGTCAGAGGTTGTGGGTTCGAATTTCGGATCCACCACTTATCAGCTGTGTGACTTTGGGCGAGTCACTTCACTTCTCTGGGCCTCAGTTCCTTCATCTGTCAAATGGGGATGAAGACTGTGGGGATCAAGCGCTTAGTACAATGCTCTGCACACAGTAAATGCCCAATAAATATGATTGATTGACTGACTGTTAGCCCCACCTGGGACAACCTGATCACCTTGTAACCTCCCCAGCGCTTACAACAGTGCTTTGCACAGAGTAAGCGCTTAATAAGTGCCATCATTATTATCATTATTATTGTCGATTGAATGAGAGAGATGAATGAACAATAGATGAAAGTCAGGGAAGAGGGTGGCGTTGTCTAAAGTGGTGGGAAAATCTGGGAGGGGACCAGGTTTGAGTGGGAAGATGGGGAGTTCAACAAATACTTTAAAAAAATGCTATTTGTTAAGCACTTTCTTTGTGCCAGGCACTGTACTGAACACTAGGGTAAATATAAACTCATCAGTTTGGACCCAACCCATTGTCCTACCTGTGGTTCTCGGTCTTAATCTCTACTCTAGAGAAGCAGCGTGGCTCAGTGGAAAGAGCCCGGGCTTGGGGGTCAGAGGTCGTGGGTTCTAATCCTGGCTCCACCACTTATCAGCTATGTGACTTTGGGCGAGTCACTTCACTTCTCTGGGCCTCAGTTACCTCTTCTGGAAAATGGGGATGAAGACTGTGAGCCCCGCCTGGGACAACCTGATTACCTTGTATCTATTATTATTGTATCTATTATTAATTATAATTATCATAATTATATTATATGCATATAATTATGATTATTATAATTATATACATATAATAATTACAATTATTAATATTATCCTATTCTATTATTCTATTTATTTTATCAATGATGTGTATATATAATAATAATGGCATTTATTAAGAGCTTACTATGTGCAAAGCACTGTTCTAAGCACTGGGGAGGTTACAAGTTGATCAGGTTGTCCCACAGGGGGCTCACAGTCTTAGTCCCCATTTTACAGATGAGGTCACTGAGGCCCAGAAAAGTTTAGTGACTTGCCCAAAGTCACACAGCTGGCAATTGGCGGAGCCAGACTTTGAACTCATGACCTCTGACCCCAAAGCCCGTGTTCTTTCCACTGAGCCTCCCTGCTTCTCTATATCTATATCTATAATTCATTTTATCAATATCTTTATATCTATAATTGCTTTTATCTATTTTTATGTTATTGATGTTATTGTTTTGTTGTCTGTCTCCTCCCCTTCTAGACTGCGAGCCCATTGTTGGGTAGGGATTGTCTCTATCTGTTGCCAAATTGTACTTTCCAAGCGCATAGTACAGTGCTCTGCACACAGTAAGCGCTCAATAAATGTGATCGAATGAATGAATGAATTATTCTTATCATTATTACTTTCCAAATGAGGTAACTGAGGCCCAAAGAAGTGAAGAGACTTTCCCAAGGTCACACACAGCAGACAAGTGGCTGAGCCGGGATTAGAACCCAGGTCCTTCTGGTTTCCAGGCCCCTGTTCTCTTCATTAGGCCACGATCCTACTATTGGACTGATGTTTTTTGCTTTTGGTTTTTAGGATTATCTCGGAGCGTGCATCGTCCTCACGGCGGCTGTGGCTTCTATTGCGTCCATTCCCGGTGGGCCTAAGTCTGGACTCGTGGGCTTAGGTCTCCTCTATGCATTGACAGTATGTAAAACCTATCTGTTGCCGAATTGGTAATAATAATAATAATTATGGTATTTGTTAAGCGCTTACTATGTGCTGAGCATTGTTCTATCTGTTGCCAAATTGTTCTATCAGTTGCCGAATTGCGCAATCTGTTGCCAAATTGTTCTGATGCCGAATTGCTTTATCTGTTGCCAAATCGTTCTATAATAATAATAATAATAATAATAATAATAATAATAATAATAATGACATTTGTTAAGCGCTTACTATGTGCAAAGCACCGTTCTAAGCACTGGGGAGGTAACAAAGTGATCAGGTTGTCCCACGGTGGGGGGCTCACAGTCTTAATCCTCATTTTACAGATGAGGTCACTGAGGCCTGGAGAAGTTAAGTGACTTGCCCAAAGTCACACAGCTGACAACTGGCAGAGCCAGAATTTGAACCCATGACCTCTGACTCCAAAGCCTGTGCTCTTTCCACTGAGCCACATTCTACCTATTGCCGAATTGTTTTATCTGTTGCCAAATTGTTCTACGTGTTGCTGAATTGTTCTAACTGTTGCCGAATTGTTCTATATCTGTCGCAAAATTGTTCGATCTGTTGCCGAATTGCTCTGTCTGTTGCCAAATTGTTCTATTGCCGAATTGTTCTATCTGTTGCTGAATCGCTGTATCTGTTGCCGAATTGTTCAATCTGTTGCCAAATTGTTCTACCTATTGCTGAATCGCTCTGTCTGTTGCCAAATTGTTCTATTGCCGAATTGTTTTCTGTTGCCGAATTGCTCCATCTGTTGCTGAATTGTTCTATATCTGTCGCCAAATTGTTCAATCTGTTGCCGAATTGCTCTGTCTGTTGCCAAATTGTTCTATTGCTGAATTGTTCTATCTGTTGCTGAATGGCTCTATCTGTTGCCGAATTGTTCAATCTGTTGCCAAATTGTTCTACCTGTTGCTGAATCGCTCTATCTGTTGCCAAATTGTTCTATTGCCGAATTGTTCTCTGTTGCCGAATTGCTCCATCTGTTGCCGAATTGATTCATCTGTTGCCAAATTGTTCGATATGTTGCCGAATTGCTCTGTCTGTTGCCAAATTGTTCACTTGCTGAATTGTTCTATCTGTTGCTGAATGGCTCTATCTGTTGCCGAATTGTTCAATCTGTTGCCAAATTGTTCTACCTGTTGCTGAATCGCTCTGTCTGTTGCCAAATTGTTCTATTGCCGAATTGTTTTCGGTTGCCGAATTGCTCCATCTGTTGCCGAATTGTTCTATATCTGTTGCCGAATTGTTCGATCTGTTGCCGAATTGCTCTGTCTGTTGCCAAATTGTTCTATTGCCGAATTGTTCTATCTGTTGCCGAATGGCTCTATCTGTTGCCGAATTGTTCTATCTGTTGCCAAATTGTTCTACCTGTTGCTGAATCGCTCTATCTGTTGCCAAATTGTTCTATTGCCGAATTGTTCTCTGTTGCCGAATTGCTCTATCTGTTGCCAAATTGTTCTGTTGCCGAATTGTTCTGTATCTGTTGCCAAATTGCTCTATCTGCTGCCCGAATTGTTTTATTCATTCATTCATTCAGAAGCAGAAGAAGCGTGGCTCAGTGGAAAGAGCACGGGCTTTGGAGTCAGAGGTCATGGGTTCGAATCCCGACTCCGCCACCTGTCTGCTGTGTGACCTTGGGCAAGTCACTTAACTTCTCTGAGCCTCAGTTACCTCATCTGTAAAATGGGGATTAAGACTGGGAGCCCCACGTGGGACAACTTGATCACCTTGTATCCCCCCAGCGCTTAGAACAGTGCTCTGCACATAGTAAGCGCTTAATAAATGTCATCATTATTATTATTATTATTATTATTCAATCGTATTTATTGAGCGCTTACTGTGTGCAAGGCACCGGACTAAGAGCTTGGGAAGTACAAATTGGCAACATCTAGAGACGGTCCCTACCCAACAGTGGGCTCACAGTCTAGAAGGGGGAGACAGACAACAAAACAAAACATATTAACAAAATAAAATAAATAGAATAAATATGTACAAGTAAAATAAATAGAGTAATAAATACAAGCAAACATATATACAGGTGCTGTGGGGAAGGGAAGGAGGTAAGGCAGGGGGGATGGAGGGGGGGGGGAGGTTGCCGTTCTGCTCTATCTGTTGCCAAATTGTTCTACCTATTGCTGAATTTTTCTATTTTTTGGCGAATTGCTGTATCGGTTGCCCAATTCCTCTACCTGTTGCCGAATTGTACTCTCCAAGAACTTGGTACAGTGCTCTGCACACAGTAAGCACTCAGTAAATACTAGAGAAGCGGCCTGGCTCAGTGGAAAGCGCCCGGGCTTTGGAGTCAGTAGTCCTGGGTTCAAATCCCTGCTATGCCAATTGTCAGCCATGTGACTTTGGGCAAGTCACTTCGCTTCTCTGGGCCTCAGTGAGCTCATCTGTAAAATGGGGATTGACCGTGAACTCCGCGTGGGACAACCTGATCACCTCGTAACCTCCCCAGAGCTTAGAACAGGGCTTTGCACATAGTAAGCGCTTAATACATGCCATCATTATTATTATATGGAATGAATGAACCCCCCCACCACCACTTCAAGGTTGGGTTGTTAGGGTGTGTTAGTAAGGGTTGTTAGCTACTGGGTGCTCACAACATAAGCCAAGGCTGATACATAGTATTCATTCATTCAATCGTATTGATTGAGCGCTTACTGTGTGCAGAGCACTGTACTAAGCGCTTGGGACCTCCCAGCCTCCTTTCTCTCCCCACTCCAATACAGAGAAGCAGCATGGCTCAGTGGAAAGTGCACGGGCTTTGGAGTCAGAGGTCATGGGTTCGAGTCCCAGCTCCACCACATGTCTGCTGTGTGACCTTGGGCAAGTCACTTAACTTCTCGGATCCTCAGTTCCCTCATCTGTAAAATGGGGATGATGACTGTAAGCCCCACGTGGGACAATCTGATCACCTTGTATCCCCCCCAGCGCTTAGAACAGTGCTTTGCACATAGTAAGCGCTTAACAAAATGCCATTATTATTATTATTATTATTATTATTATTATTATACTTCACTCTGCCACCCGGGTCATTTTTCTACAAAGATGTTCCGGGCACGTCATCCTGCTCCTCCAAAAAATTCCAGCGATTGCCCATCCAGCTGTGTATCAATCAGGAACTGGTCACCCTTGGCTTTAAAGCCGTCCATCCCCTCACCCTCTCCTACCTCGCCTCCCTTCTAATAATAATAATAATAATAATGACGGCATTTGTTAAGCGCTTACTATGTGCGAAGCACTATTCTAAGCGCTGAGGGGGATACAAGGTGATAGGGTTGTCCCACGTGGGGCTCACAGTCTTTATCCCCATTTTCCAGATGAGGTAACTGAGGCTTAGGGAAGTGAAGTGACTTGCCCAAGGTCACACAGCAGACATGTGGCGGAGCTGGGACTCGAACCCATGACCTCTGACTCCCAAGCCCGGGGTTTTTCCACTGATCCACGCTTCTGTCCTTCTCCAGCCCAGCCCGCACCCTCCGCTCTTCTGCCGCCACTCACCTCCTCCCTGGGCCTCAATCTTGCCCGTCAGTCATCATCATCATCATCAATCGTATTTATTGAGCGCTCACTGTGTGCAGAGCACTGTACTAAGCGCTTGGGAAGTCCAAATTGGCAACATATAGAGACCCTATAGAGTCCCTACCCAACAGTGGGCTCACAGTCTAAAACTCACAGTCTAAAAGTCAATCAATCAGTCAATCGTATTTATTGAGCGCTTACTGTGTGCAGAGCACTCCGTCGACCCCCTGGCCTGGAATTCCCTCCCTCCTCACATCCCACAGACAATTGGTCTCCCCCTCTTCAAAGCCTTATTGAAGGCCCACCTCCTCCAAGAGGCCTTCCCTGACTGTGCTTTCCCTCCCTCATCTCCCTCTCCCTTCCATGTTGCCCCAACTTGCTCCCTTTATTCATCTCCCTCTCCCAGCCCCACCCCACTTATGTCCCTATCCCTCATTTATTTATTTCTATTCATGTCTGTCTCTCCTTCTAATAATAATAATAATAATGATGGTATTTATTAAGCGCCTACTATGCACAAAGCGCCGTTCTAAGCTCTGGGGAGTTTACAAGGTGATCAGGTTGTCCCACATGGTACAGATCTGTCATTTACTTTTTATATTAAAGTCTTTCTCCCCCACCCCGTAGACTGTCAGCTCGTTGTGGGCAGGGAATGTGTCTGTTTATCCTTTCATAATAATAATAATAATGGCATATATTAAGCGCTTACTATGTGCAAGGCACTGTTCTAAGCGCTGGGGAGTTTACAAGGTGATCAGGTTGTCCCATATGAAATAGATCTGTCATTTACTTTTTGTATTAAAGTCTTTCTCCCCCACCCCGTAGACTGTCAGCTCGTTGTGGGCAGGGAATGTGTCTGTTTATCCTTTCATAAGAATAACAATAATAATGGCATTTATTAAGTGCTTACTATGTGCAAGGCACTGTTCTAAGCGCTGGGGAGTTTACAAGGTGATCAGATTGTCCCACATGGGACAGATCTGTCATTTATTTTTTATATTAAAGTCTCTCCCCCCCACCCCCTAGACTGTCAGCTTGTTGTGGGCAGGTAATGTGTCTGTTTATCCTTTCATAATAATAATAATGATAATAATGGCATTTATTAAGCACTTACTATGTGCAAGGCACTGTTCTAAGCGCTGGGGAGTTTACAAGGTGATCAGGTTGTCCCACATGGGACAGATCTGTCATTTATTTTTTATATTAAAGTCTCTCTCCCCCACCCCCTAGACTGTCAGCTCGTTGTGGGCAGGGAATGTGTCTGTTTATCCTTTCATAATAATAATAATGATAATGATGGTATTTATTAAGCGCCTACTATGCACAAAGCGCCGTTCTAAGCGCTGGGGAGTTTACAAGGTGATCAGGTTGTCCCACATGGGACAGATCTGTCATTTATTTTTTATATTAAAGTCTCTCTCCCCCATCCCCTAGACTGTCAGCTCGTTGTGGGCAGGGAATGTGTCTGTTTATCCTTTCATAATAATAATAATAATAATGGCGTTTATTAAGCACTTACTATGTGCAAGGCACTGTTCTAAGCGCTGGGGAGTTTACAAGGTGATCAGGTTGTCCCACATGGGACAGATCTGTCATTTATTTTTTATATTAAAGTCTCTGTCCCCCACCCCCTAGACTGTCAGCTCGTTGTGGGCAGGGAATATGCTTGTTTATCCTTTCACAATAATAATAATAATAAGGCCATTTATTAAGCGCTTACTATGTGCAAGGCACTGTTCTAAGCGCTGGGGAGTTTACAAGGTGATCAGGTTGTTCCACATGGGACAGATCTGTCATTTATTTTTTATATTAAAGTCTCTGTCCCCCACCCCCTAGACTGTCAGCTTGTTGTGGGCAGGGAATGTGTCTGTTTATCCTTTCATAATAATAATAATAATAATGGCATTTATTAAGTGCTTACTATGTGCAAGACACTGTTCTAAGCGCTGGGGAGGTTACAAGGTGATCTGGTTGTCCCACGGGGGGCTCACAGTCTTAATCCCCATTTTCCAGATGAGGTAACTGAGGCACAGAGAAGTGAAGTGACTTGCCCAAAGTCACACAGCTGGCAATTGGCGGAGGCGGGATTTGAACCCAAGACCTCTGACTCCAAAGCCCGGGCTCTTTCCACTGAGCCACACTGCTTCTCAGTCATTCATTCAATCGTATTTATTGAGTGCTTACTGTGTGCAGAGCACTGTACTAAGCGCTTGGGAAGTCCAAGTTGGCAACATATAGTAGATGGTCCCTACCCAACAGTGGGCTCACAGTCTAGAAGGGGGAGACAGAGAACAAAACAAAACATATTAACAAAATAAAATAAATAGAATAAATATGTGCAAATAAAATACATAAATAAATAGAGTAATAAATACGTACAAACATATATACATATATACAGGTGCTGTGGGGAGGGGATACAAGTGCTGTGGGGAGGGGACAGGGACAATAATAATAATAATAATAATTTTGGTATTTATTAAGTGCTTACTGTGTGCAAAGCACTGTTCTAAGCGCTGGGGGGATACAGGGTAATCAGATTGTCCCACGTGGGGCTCACAGTCGTAATCCCCATTTTACAGATGAGGGAACTGAGGCCCAGAGAAGTGAAGTGACTTGCCCAAGGTCACACAGCTGACAATTGGCAGAGCCGGAATTTGAACCCATGACCTCTGATTCCAAAGCCTGGGCTCTTTCCGCTGAGCCACGCTGCTTGTCATCATCATCAATCGTATTTATTGAGCACTTACTGTGTGCGGAGCACTGTAGTAAGCGCTTGGGAAGTCCAAGTTGGCAACATATAGAGACGGTCCCTACCCAACAGTGGGCTCACAGTCTAAAAGTCTCCCAAGCGCTTAGTACAGTGCTCTGCACACAGTAAGCGCTCGATAAACACGATTGAATGAATGATTGAGAGCCCACTATAATAATAAGCAGACACATTCCCTGCCCACAACGAGCTTACAGTCCATCTCTCACCTCCCCATCCTGGGTGCTTAAGCAGGGTGGTTGGGAGAAACATTGTGGCCTAGTGGTAACAGCCCAGGCCTGGCAATTAGAAGGATCTGGGTTCTAATCCTGACCCCGCCACTTAGAGAAGCAGCGTGGCTCAGTGGAAAGAGCACTGGCTTTGGAGTCAGACGTCATGGGTTCGAATCCCGGCTCCACCACATGTCTGCTGTGTGACCTTGGGCAAGTCACTTAACTTCTCTGAGTCTCAGTTACCTCATCTGTAAAATGGGGATTGACTATGAGCCCCCCATGGGACAACCTGCTCACGTTGTATTCCCCCAGCGCTTAGAACAGTGCTTTGCACATAGTAAGGGCTTAACAAATGCCATTATTATTATTATTATTATTATTGTCTGCCGTGTGACCCTGGGCAAGTCACTTCACTTCTCTGAGCCTCAGTTCCCTCATCTGTAAAATGGTCACACAGCAGAGCCGGGATTAGAACCCATGACCTTCTGACTCCCGTGCCCATGCTCTATCTGCTACACCACGCTGCTTCTCTGTCTCCTTTGTGACCTTGGGCAAGCCACTTCACTTCTCTAGGCCTCAGTTGCCTCATCTGCAAAACGGGGTTTAAGACCGGGAGCCCCATGTGGGACAACCTGATTACCTTGTATCTACCCCAGTGCTTAGAACAGTGCTTGGCATTCATTCATTCAGTCGTATTTATTGAGCGCTTACTGTGTGCGGAGCACTGTACTAAGCGTGGCACATAGTAAGTGCTTAACAAATATAGTAATTATCATAATAATAGGAAGGACCTGGAGGAATCTCCAATTTCTTAAGAATAATAATAATTATAATAATAATCGTGGTGTTTGTTAAGCACTTATTTTGTGGCAGGCACTGTACTAAGCGCTGGGATGGATACAAATAAATAGAATTGGACACTTAGTCCGTGTCCCACGCGGGGCTCCCAGTCTCAAATCCCATTTTACAGATGAGGTAACTGAGGCAGAAAGGAGTTAAGTGACTTACCCAAGGTCACATAGCAGACTAGTGGAAGAGCTGGGATTAGAACCCATGAGGATTAGAACCCGTGACCTTCTGATTCCCAAGCCCGGCTCCGCCACTTAATAATAATGATGCCATTTATTAAGCGCTTACTATGTGCAAAGCACTGTTCTAAGCGCTGGGGAGGTTACAAGGTGATCAGGTTGTCCCACGGGGGGCTCACAGTCTTAATCCCCATTTTCCAGATGAGGGAACTGAGGCCCAGAGAAGTTGAGTGACTTGCCCAAAGTCACACAGCTGACAATTGCCGGAGCCGGGATTTGAACCCATGACCTCTGACTCCAAAGCCCGGCCTCTTTCCATTGAGCCACGATGCTTCTCTACCACTGCCACTTGTCAGCTGTGTGACTTTGGGCAAGTCACTTGACTTCTCTGTGCCTCTGTTCCCTCATCTGTAAAATGGGGATGAAGACTGTGAGCCCCCCATGGGACAAGCTGATTACCTTGTATCTACTCCAGCTCTTAGAACAGTGTTGTACTTCCCAAGCGCTTAGTACAGTGCTCTGCACACAATAAGCACTCAATAAATACGATTGAATGAATGAACAGTGCTTGGCGCATAGTAAGCACTTAACAGATGCCATCATTTTTTTTATTAGTTCCACAATAAATACTATTGAATGAATGAATGAATTAATTAATTAATTTCATTCATTCGTATTTATCGAGTGCTTACTGTGTGCAAAGCACTGTACTAAGCGCTTGGAAAGCACAATTCAGCAACAAAAACAGCATGTGCTCTATTCATTCATCCAGTTGTATTTATTGAGCGCTTACTGTGTGCAGAGCACTGTATTAAGCGCTTGGAAATACGATTGAATGAATGAATAAATGAATTTCATTCAGTCATATTCACTGAGCGCTTACTGTGTGCAGAACACTGTACTAAGCGCTTGGAAAGCACAATTCGGCAACAGAGACAGTAGGTGCTCGATTCATTCATCCAGTTGTATTTATTGAGAGCTTACTGTGTGCAGAGCACTGTACTAAGCGCTTGGAAATACGATTGAATGAAAGAATAAATGAGTTTCATTCAATCGTATTCACTGAGCGCTTACTGTGTGCAGTGCACAGTACTAAGCGCTTGGAAAGCACAATTCGGCAACAGAGACAGTAGGCGCTCGATTCATTCATCCAGTTGTATTTATTGAGCGCTTACTGTGTGCAGAGCACTGGACTAAGCGCTTGGAAATACGATTGAATGAATGAATAAATTAATTTCATTCAATCGTATTCACTGAGCGCTTACTGTGTGCAGAGCACTGGACTAAGCGCTTGGAAATACGATTGAATGAATGAATAAATGAATTTCATTCAATCATATTCACTGAGCGCTTACTGTGTGCAGAGCACTGGACTAAGCGCCTGGAAGAGGACAATACAACAATAGACAGACACGTTCCCTGCTCAGTTTGGTGGGGCAAGGAGCTCTTTGGGTAAAAAAAGACTCACTCGCAATCCATGGAAAGGAGCCAAAACCAAGCAAGTTCAAGACAACTTGGATTCACTTCAGAACATTGTGAGTGAATCAAAAAAAACCCAACAAAAAACAAAAAACAACCCAACCAAGCAGGGTTTTGTGAGCCAATAATAAAAAAAAAAGCCAACCAAACCCAACATTTCCAGGCTCAGCTTCCTCCCAAAAATTTCAGAAAAAGTCCAGCCGGGAGGACAGCAGGCTTCTGGCAAAATCCCTCCAACCTCTCACCGCTTTGAGCGATTAATCGATCCTTCTAGCTGCACACTTCCAGAAGTGTTTTAGACACCTGTAAAATGGTTTCAGTCAGGGATTATGGGAAACATTCCCAAAAAAGGATCTGGTCGACGGTTTCTCCTGTTTCGGGAAATCAAGGGAATTCTGAGTTCTTCCCCTCCCCGATGATTGCTGACGAAAAAGAGAGCCATTTACGCATGGTGTCATGATTTGTCTTTGTGGTGTTCATTCATTCATTCATTCAATCGTATTTATTGAGCACTTACTGTGTGCAGAGCATTGTACGAACCGCTTGGGAAGTACAAGTTGGCAACATATAGAGACGGTCCCTACCCAACAGTGGGCTCACAGTCTAGAAGGTGTTCCAACTGTGGTGTTCCACCTGTCTACATGTTTCGCCACCTGTCTACATGTTTTCATTCATTCATTCGATCATATTTATTGAGCGCTTACTGTGTGCAGGGCACTGTACTAAGCGCTAGGGAAGTCCAAGTTGGCAACATACAGAGACGGTCCCTACCCAACAGTGGGCTCACAGTCTAGAAGGTGTTCCGACAGTGGTGTTCCACCTGTCTACATATTTTGCCACCTGTCTACATGTTTTCATTCATTCATTCGATCATATTTATTGAGCACTTACTGTGTGCAGAGCAATGTGCTAAGCGCTTGGGAAGTACAGTTGGACAACAGAGATGGTCCCTACCCAACAAGGGGCTCACAGTCTAGAAGGGGGAGACAGACAATAAAACAAAACATGTGAACAGGTGTCAAGTCATCAGAACAAATAGAAATAAAGCTAGATGCACCGCATTAACAAAATAAATAGAATAGTAAATTTGTACAAGTAAAATAAATAGAGTAATAAATCTGTACCAACACATATACAGGGAGGGGAAGGAGGTAGGGCGGGGGGGGATGGGATGGGGAGGAGGAGAGGAAAATGCCCTCCCTCTGCCCATCCGCCAAGCTAGCTCTCTTCCTCCCTTCAAGGCCCTGCTGAGAGCTCACCTCCTCCAGGAGGCCTTCCCAGACTGAGCCCCTTCTTTCCTCTCCCCCTCGTCCCCCTCTCCATCCTCCCGTCTTACCTCCTTCCCTTCCCCACAGCACCTGTATATATGTATATATGGTTGTACATATTTATTACTCTATTTATTTATTTATTTATTTTACTTGTACATTTCTATCCTACTTATTTTATTTTGTTGGTATGTTTGGTTCTGTTCTCTGTCTCCCCCTTTTAGACTGTGAGCCCACTGTTGGGTAGGGACTGTCTCTATGTGATGCCAATTTGTACTTCCCAAGCGCTTAGTACAGTGCTCTGCACATAGTAAGCGCTCAATAAATACGATTGATTGATTGATTGATTGAAAAAGGGGGCTCAGTGTGGGAAGGCCTCCTGGAGGAGGTGAGCTCTCAGTAGGCCTTTGAAGGGAGGAAGAGAGCGAGTTTGGTGGATGTGTGGAGGGAGGGCATTCCAGGCCAGGGGAAGGACGTGGGCCGGGGGTCGATGGCGAGACGGGTGAGAATGAGGTACAGTGAGGCGGTTAGCAGTGGCAGAAGAGCGGAGGGTGCGGGCTGGGCTGGAGAAGGAGAGAAAGGAGGTGAGGGAGGAGGGGGCCAGGGGATGGATGGACAGCCTTGAAGCCCAGGGTGAGGAGTTTTTGCCTGATGTGTTTTTGTAACCTGTCTACGTTATGTTTTGTTGTCTGTTTCCCCCTTCTAGACTGTGAGCCTGATGTTGGGTAGGGACCATCTTTGTATGTTGCCGACTTCCTCAAAAATCTCCAGTGGCTACCAATCAATCTGCGCACCAGACAGAAACTCCTCACCCTGGGCTTCCAGGCTGTCCATCCATCCCCTCACCCCCCTCCTCCCTCCCCTCCCTTCTGTCCTTCTCCATCCCAGCCCGCACCCTCCGCTCCTCTGCCGCTTATCTCCTCACCATTAGGCCTCGTTCTCGTCCGTCCCGCCGTCGACCCCCGGCCCACGTCCTCCCCCGGGCCCGGAATGCCCTCCCTCTGCCCATCCGCCAAGCTAGCTCTCTTCCTCCCTTCAAGGCCCTATTGAGAGCACACCTCCTCCAGGAGGCCTTCCCACACTGAGCCCCCTCCTTCCTCTCCCCCTCCTCCCCTCCTCATCCTCCCCGCCTTACCTCCTTCCCTTCCCCACAGCACCTTTATATATGTATATATGTATTTATTACTCTATTTATCTTACTTGTACATATCTATTCTATTTATTTTATTTTGTTAATATGTTTTATTTTGTTCTCTGTCTCCCCCTTCTACACTGTGAGCCCACTGTTGGGTAGGGACCGTCTCTGTATGTTGCCAACTTGTACTTCCCAAGCGCTTAGTACAGTGCTCTGCACACAGTAAGCACTCAATAAATACGATTGATTGTACTTCCCAAGCTCTCAGTACAGTGCTCTACACACAGTAAGCGCTCGATAAATATGATCGAATGAATGAATGGGGCCCTCTCATTTCCCTCTGGCCACAGATGGGGCTGACGCAAACCCGTCTATTTTTACGATGACGGTCCCCCTGGGGTTCGGGGGTCAGCAGGACTCGATTGCCTCACTAATCCGCAAGCCCGAGTGACAGGGATTGCTCAAAACTCCCTCAGTTCCTCTCCCGCGACCTACAAAGCCTTACTGAAGGCCCGTCTCCTCCTCCCAGAGGCCTTCCCTGACTAATCCCCCCTTTTCCTCATCTCCCACTCCCTTCCGCATCGCCCCGACTCGCTCCCTTTCTTCACCTCTCCCTCAGCCCCACGCCACTCATGTTCATATCCATAATTTATTTATTTCTATTAATGACTGTCTCCCACTCTGAACCATCAGCTCTTCATTAGGCAGAGAATTGGTCTACCAATCAATCAATCAATCATATTTATTGAGCGCTTACTATGTGCAGAGCACTGTACTAAGTGCTTGGGAAGTACAAATTGGCAACATATAGAGACAGTCCCTACCCAACATTGGGCTCACAGTCTAAAAGTCTACCCACTCTGTGGCACTGTAAATAATGAATTATGATGGCATTTGGTAAGCGCTTTCTATGTGAGAAGCACTGTTCTAAGCACTAGGGTGGATTCGAGGTGATCAGGTTGTCCCACGTGGGGCTCCCAGTCTTCACCCCCATTTTACAGATGAGATAACTGAGGCACAGAGAAATGAATTGCCTAAAGTCACACAGCTGACAAGCGGCGGAGGCAGGATTAGAACTCATGACCTCTGACTCCCAAGCCAGTGCTCTTTCCACTGAGCCATGCTGCTTCTCACTGTACTCATCCAAGTGCTTAATAATAATAATAATAATAATAATAATAATGGCATTTATTAAGCGCTTACTATGTGCAAAGCACTGTTCTAAGCACTGGGGAGGTTACAAGGTGATCAGGTTGTCCCACGGGGGGCTCACAGTCTTCATCCCCATTCTACAGATGAGGTAACTGAGGCACAGAGAAGTGAAGTGACTTGCCCAAAGTTACACAGCTGACAATTGGCGGAGCTGGGATTTGAACCCATGACCTTAATACAGTGGGCTACACCCAGTAAGCACTCCGGCTCTGCCACTTGTCAGCTGTGTGACATTGGGCAAGTCGCTTCACTTCTCCCCCTTTTAGACTGTGAGCCCACTGTTGGGTAGGGACTGTCTCTATGTGATGCCAATTTGTACTTCCCAAGCGCTTAGTACAGTGCTCTGCACATAGTAAGCGCTCAATAAATACGATTGATTGATTGATTGATTCTCCGGGCCTTAGTTACGTCATCTGTAAAATGGGGATGAAAATTGTGAGCCCCACGTGGGACAACCTGATCACCTTGAATCTATCCCAGCGCTTAGAACAGTGCTTGGCACATAGTAAGCGCTTAACAAATGCCATCATCATCATCACTCAATACATATCATTCATCCTCTCTCCCATCCCCACGGCACATATGGATATAACTGTAATTCATTCATTTATTTATGTATATTAAAGTCTGTCTCCCCCTCTAGATGGTGAACTCATTGTGGACAGGGAATGTGTCTGTTGTTATACTTCCCAAGCGCTTAGTACAGTGCTTTGCACACAGTAGGCGCTCAATAAATACGATTGAATGAATGAATGATGGAATGAATGAATAAATTCATGGACTAATTAATTGACAGATAATAATAATAATAATGATGGCATTTGTTAAGCGCTTACTATGTGCAAAGCACTGTTCTAAGCGCTGGGGGATACAAAGTGATGAGATCGTCCCGCATGGGGCTCCCAGTTTTAATCCCCATTTTACAGATGAGGTAACTGAGGCACAGAGAGGTTAAGTGGCTTGCCCAAGGTCACAGTATGCGTTCAATAAATACGATTGAATGAATGAATGAATGAATACAAGGTAATCAGGTTGTCCCACGTAGGGCTCACAGTCGTAATCCCCATTTTACAGATGAGGTCACTGAGGCCCAGAGAAGTCAAGTGACTTGCCCAAAGTCACACAGCTGACAAGTGGTGGAGCCGGGATTCGAACCCATGACCTATGACTCCCGAGCCTGGGCTCTTTCCACTGAACCACGCTGCTTCTGCCAGATAGAATAATAGCTCTCCCGGTTGAAGAGAAGCTGCACAGCCTAGTGGAAAGAGCCCGGATTTGGGCGTCGGAGGACCTGAGTTCTAATTCTGGCTTTGCCACTTGTCCGTTGTGTGACCTTCAATTCCACTTCCCCCTTTTAGACTGTGAGCCCACTGTCGGGTAGGGACTGTCTCTATATGTTGCCAACTTGTACTTCCCAAGCGCTTAGTACAGTGCTCTACACACAATAAGCGCTCAATAAATACGATTGATTGATTGATTGATTGATTGATTCTCTGGGCCCCTGTTACTTCATCTCAAAGTGGGGATTAAGTCTGTGAGCCCCATATGGGACGTGGACTGTGTCCAACCTGATTAGGTTGGATCTCTCCCAGCGTTTAGTACAGTGCCTGGCACAGAGAGGACTTTTTTTAATGGTTATTTGTTAAGTGTTTACTAAATCTTTCACCTCTGGCTCCTTTCCGCTTGGACATCAGCCGCGTTCTCCCACTCACTTCCCGGTGAAAGGTCAGACGCGATCCCTGAATTTTCCAGGACTTTGACTTGAAAAGTCAATTGAGGGCTAGTTTCGGCCTAAAATCCGGAAGCAGTTTGGCCTAGTGGAAAGAGCCCCACTCTGGGAGTCAGAGGAGCCGGGTTCTAATCCTGCCTCGGCCACTTGTCTGCTGTGTGACCTTCGGCAAGTCTCTGGGCTTCAGTTTCCTCATCTGGAAAATAATGATAATAATAACGATGGCATTTATTAAGCGCTTACTATGTGCAAAGCACTGTTCTAAGCGCTGGGGAGATTACGGTGATTGGGTTATCCCACGAGAGGCTCACAGTCTTCATCCCCATTTTACAGATGCGGTAACTGAGGCCCAGAGAAGTGAAGAGACTTGCCCAAAGTCACACAGCTGACAATTGGCATAATAAAAATAATAATAATAATAATGGCATTTATTAAGCGCTTACTATGTGCAACGCACTGTTCTAAGCGTTGAGGGGGGATACAACGTGATCAGGTTGTCCCACGTGGGGCTCACAGTCAATCCCCATTTTACAGATGAGGGAACTGAGGCTCAGAGAAGTTAAGTGACTTGCCCAAGGTCACACAGCAGACATGTGGTGGAGCCGGGATTCGAACCCATGACCTCCGACTCCAAAGCCCGGGCTCTTTCCACTGAGCCACGCTGCTTAGGAACAAGATTCCTGCTCTTCCTCCCGCTTAGACCGTGAGCTCCATGTGGGACATGGACTGTGTCCAATCCGATTAATTTGTGTCTACCTCAGTGGTTAGAACAATGCTTGATGCACCATAAGCGCTTAATAAGTACATTAAAAAACTCCGTCCGGTCGTTCAATTGCAGTTTCATTCAATCATATTTACTGAGTGCTCACTGTGTGCGGAGCGCTGTATTAAGTGCTTACAACCTCATAAAAGCAGCGTGGCTTAGTGGAAAGAGCCCGAGCTGGGAGTCAGAGGTCATGGGTTCTAATCCCGGCTCCGCCACTTCATCATCAATCGTATTTATTGAGCGCTTACTGTGTGCAGAGCACTGTACTAAGCGCTTGGGAAGTACAAATTGGCAACATATAGAGACAGTCCCTACCCGACAGTGGGCTCACAGTCTAAAAGGGGGAGACAGAGAACAAAACCAAACATACTAACAAATAAAATAAATAGAATAGATAAATACAGGTAAAATAAATAAATAGGGTAATAAATATGTACAAACATATATACATATATACAGGTGCTGTGGGGAAGGGAAGGAGGTAAGATGAGGGGGATGGAGAGGGGGACGAGGGGGAGAGGAAGGAAGGGGCTCAGTCTGGGAAGGCCTCCTGGAGGAGGTGAGCTCTCAGCAGGGCCTTGAAGGGAGGAAGCGCCACTTGTCAGCTATGTGACCTTGGGCAAGTCACTTCGCTTCTCTGTGCCTCAGTTCCCTCATCTGGAAAATGGGGATGAAGACTGTAAGTCCCACGTGGGACAACCTGATTACCTTGTGTCCTCCCCAGCACTTAGAACAGTGCTTAGCAAATACCGACAATATTATTATTATTATTACGGCCATTAAATCAGTCAGTCTATCAAGGGGATTTAATAAGTAAGTTCTGTGTGCAGAGCACAGTAGCACTTGAGAAAATGCAATGCGTCGGAGTTGGCGGACACAATTCCTGCCCTCAAGGAGTTTCCAGTTTACAGGGAGAGACCTTAGTACAGTGCTCTGCACACAGTAAGCGCTCAATAAATATGATTGATGATGACCTACATTAAAATAGATTAGGCGTATGAAAATAGAAGAGCACAAGAATATTAATAGGAATGGCATTTGTTAAGCTCTAGTCAGTGGAAAGATGCCGGGCTTGGGAGTCAGGGGACCTGGATTCTAATCCTGGCTCTGTTTCTTATCTGCTGCATGGCCTTGGGCAAGTCACTTCACTTCTCTGGGCCTCGGTTTCCTCATCTGGAAAATGGGTATAAGATACCTGCTCTCCCTTCCGCTTAGACTGTGAGTTCCGTGTGGGACGAGGAGCATGTCCAACTTAATCAATCAATCAATTGTATTTATTGAGCGCTTACTGTGTGCAGAGCACTGTACTAAGAGCCTGGGAAGTACAAGTTGACAACATATAGAGACGGTCCCTACCCGACAGTGGGCATTTATTAAACACTTATTATGTGCTGTTCTAAGTGCTGGGGAGGTTACAAGGTGATCAGGTTGTCCCACAGGTGGCTCACAGTCTTAATCCCCATTTTACAGATGAGGGAACTGAGGCACAGAGAAGTGAAGTGACTTGCCCAAAGTTACACAGCATAAGTGGTGTGGGGCTGAGGGCGGGGAGAATAAAGGGTATTGATGCAGCGTGGCTCAGTGGAAAGAGCCCGGGCTTTGGAGTCAGAGGTCATGGATTCAAAGCCTGGCTCTGCCAATTGTCAGCTGTGTGACTTTGGGCAAGTCACTTCACTGTTCTGGGCCTCAGTTACCTCATCTGTAAAATGGGGATGAAGACTGTGAGCCCACCGTGGGACAATCTGATCACCTTGTAACCTCCCCAGCACTTAGAACAGTGCTTTGCACATAGGAAGCGCTTAACAAATGCTATTATTATTATTATTATTATTATCATTTGGAGTCAGAGGTCATGGGTTCAAATCCCAGCTCTGCCAATTTTCAGCTGTGTGACTTTGGGCAAGTCACTTCACTTCTCTGTGCCTCAGTTACCACATATGGAAAATGGGGATTAAGACTGTGAGCCCACCGTGGGACAATCTGATCACCTTGTAACCTCCCCAGCACTTAGAACAGTGCTTTGCACATAGTAAGCGCTTAATAAATGCCATTATTATTATTATTACTTGTTTTGTTTTGTTGTCTATCTCCCGCCTTCCAGACTTTGAGCCCATTGGTGGGTAGGGATTGTCTCTATCTGTTGCCGAATTGGACTTTCCCAGGGCTTAGTCCAGTGCTCTGCCCACAGTAAGCGCTCAATAAATGCGATTGAATGAATACGATTGAATGAATGGGTATAGAGCCAAGTGCAAAGGTGATGCAAAAGGAAGAAGGAGTTGGAAAAAAGGGGGCTTAGTTGGGAAGGCCTCTTGGAAGAGATTATGACCTTAATAAGGCTTCGAAGGGAAAGAGAGTCATTGTCTGTGGGATTTCCTCTCCCCCTCGTCCCCCTCTCCATCCCCCCGTCTTACCTCCTTCCCTTCCCCACAGCACCTGTATATATGTTTATATGTTTGTACATATTTATTACTCTATTTATTTATTTATTTTACTTGTACATATCTATTCTATTTATTTTATTTCGTTCATATGTTTGGTTTTGTTCTCTGTCTCCCCCTTCTAGATTGCGAGCCCACTGTTGGGTAGGGACCATCTCTATATGTTGCCCACTTGTACTTCCCAAGTGCTTAGTACAGTGTTCTGCACACAGTAAGTGCTCAATAAATATGATTGATGATGATGATGATGATGATGAAGAGCACGAGCTTGGGAGTCACAGGTTGTAGGTTCTAATACCGGCTCCACCACTTATCAGCTAGGTGACTTTGGGCAAGTCACGTAACTTCTCTGTGTGTCCCCCTTCTAGACTGTGAGCCCACTGTTGGGTAGGGACCGTCTCTACATGTTGCCAACTTATACTTCCCAAGCACTTAGTACAGTGCTCTGCACACAGTAAGTGCTCAATAAATACGATTGAATGAATGAATGAATGAAAGGAAGGAAGGCGTTCCAGGATGGGGGCAGGATGGGGGTCAGGGGTTGGTGGCAAGATAGATGAGATGGAGGCCCAGGGAGTAAACAGGGAGAATACAATAGAGTTAGAAGGCACAATTCCAGCCCTAGTAGTTTTTAGTCAGTCAGTCAATCGTATTTATTGAGTGCTTACTGTGTGCAGAGCACTGTATTAAGTGCTTGGGGGAGGACAATACAACAATAAACAGACACATTCCCTGCCCACAAGGAGCTGACAGTCTAGAGACGGTCTAGACTGTGAGCCCTTTTAGACTGTGAGCCCACTGTTGGGTAGGGACTGTCTCTAGATGTTGCCAACTTGTACTTCCCAAGCGCTTAGTACAGTGCTCTGCACACAGTAAGCGCTCAATAAATACGATTGATTGATTGATTAGAGAGGGAGGCAGACAATAATGCAAATAAACAAATAACAGGTATTTACTTAAGTTCAGGGGTTTTGCGGGGGGCATGAATAAAGAGAGCAAATCAGGGTGACGCAGAAGGGAGTGGGAGAAGAGGAAAGGAGGGCTTAGTCCGGGAAGGTCTCTTTCATTCATTCACTCAATTGTATTTATTGAGCACTTACTGTGTGCACAGCACTGTACTAAGCGCTTGGGGGATGAATAAAAGGAGCAAGGCAGGGCCACAGAAGGGAGCGGGAGAAGAGAAAAGAAAGTTTAGCGAGGGAAGGCCTTTTGGAAGAGATGGGCTTTAAATATCATCAATCATCATCATCAATCGTATTTATTGAGCGCTTACTGTGTGCAGAACACTGGACTAAGCGCTTGGGAAGTACAAGTTGGCAACATATAGAGACAGTCCCTACACAACAGTGGGCTCACAGTCTAAAAGGGGGAGACAGAGAACAAAACCAAACATACTAACATACTAAATAACCCCTTGGGGGGTGGGGGAGAAAGGGTAAAGACCCTCGGGCTGCCCCCACCCACCCTGGATGTCTCCAACCCCTTCACTGCCGGGGCTGCTGGAGATGTCTATCTCCCCCTCTAGACTGTAAGCTCATTGTGGGCAGGGAATATATCTGTTTATAATTGTTTTGTACTTTCCCAAGGGCTGAGCACAGTGCTCTGCACACAGTAAGCACTCACTAAATACGATTGATTGATGGGAAGGCGATTCATTCATTCATTCATTCAGTCGTATTTATTGAGCACTTACTGTGTGCAGAGCACTGTACTAAGCGCTTGGAGGAGATGGGCCTCCGATAAGGCCTTGGAGTCATTGTCGGTTGGATGTGAGGTGGGAGGGCGTCCCAGGTCAAAGGTAGGGTGCTGGTGAGGGGTTGGCGGTGGGATAGAAGAGATAATAATAATAATAATAGTAATGATAATGGCATTTATTGAGCGCTTACTATGTGCAAAGCACTGTTCTAAGCACTGGGGAGGTTACAAGGTGATCAGGTTGTCCCGCTTGGGGCTCACAGTCTTCATCCTATTTTACAGATGAGGTAACTGAGGCACGGAGAAGTGAAGTGACTTGCCCAAAGTCACCCAGCTGATGGAGTCGGGATTTGAACCCATGACCTCTGACTCCAAAGCCCATCCTCTTTTCACTGAGTCACGCTGCTTCTCCAGAAGGAGATGGAGGCCCAGCGAGAAAGTTAGCAGCAGCGGTGGGGTGAAGTGTTCGGGCTGGGTTGTAGTAAGGGAGTAAGAGAGTAGCGGGGTGACGGAGGAGGGGGAGAGGGGATTGACTGTTTTAAAGCCCACTGTTGGGTAGGGACTGTCTCTATATATTGCCAATTTGTACTTCCCAAGCGCTTAGTACAGTGCTCTGCACATAGTAAGCGCTCAATAAATACGATTGATACGACTGATTGATGAAAGCCAAGGATGAAGAGTTTCTGTGTGAGGCGGAGGTTTTGCAATCTAGGAGGGGAGGCGGGCGCTAAAATAAATGGAAGTTTCGGAGAAGTAACGGAGTTGGGAGATCTGGGCAAACGTATCAGAGGAAGAGGGAGCCAGGCCATAAGTATCCAAGGATTTAGGAATGTAGATGTGTCATAATGGCAGGAACAGAGGGGGAAGAAAGGGGGAGGAGATGAAAGATTAATCAGGGAAGACCTCTTCCAAGGGATGGGATTTTGGAAGGGCTTTGTGAGGTGAAGGGGGTGGGGAGGGAGCTCCAGGCTTGAGCTAAAAGTCAACTGCAAGAGACTGTGTGCTCTTTGTGAGCAGGGAATGTGTCTGTTATATCGTTACATTGTCCTCTAATAAGCGCTTAGTACGTATTTATTACTCTATTTTATTTGTACATATTTATCCTATTTATTTTATTTTGTTAATATGCTTTGTTTTGTTCTCTGTCTCCCCCTTCTAGACTGTGAGCCCACTGTTGGGTAGCGACCGTCTCTAGATTACTCTATTTTATTTGTACATATTTATTCTATTTATTTTATTTTGTTAATATGCTCTGTTTTGTTCTCTGTCTCCCCCTTCTAGACTGTGAGCCCACTGTTGGGTAGGGACTGTCTCTAGATGTTGCCCACTTGGACTTCCCAAGCGCTTAGTACCGTGCTCTGCACACAGTCAGTGCTCAATAAATGAGGTTGGTTGACTGACTGACTGAAAAGAGAAAAGCACCAGTCACAGTGAATACTAATAACTGTATAACTGAATACTAATAACTAATAACTGTGCTCAATAAATATGGTTGGTTGACTGAAAAGAGACAAGAACCGGGATTGACTGACTGAAAAGAGACAAGAACCAGTCTTGTTCAATAAATCAACCAATAAATAAGGTTGGTTGATTGATTGATGGAAAGGACACAAGAACTAGTCACAGTGAATAATAACAATTATATAATAAATAATAATAATAATGATGGTATTTGTTAAGCGCTTGCTATGTGCCACGCACTGTTCTAAGTGCTGGGGTGGATACAGGGTAATCAGGTTGTCCCACGTGGGGCTCACACTTTTAATCCCCATTTTACAGATAAGGAAACTGAGGCACAGAGAAGTGAAGTGACTTGCCTAAGGTTCATTCATTCAGTCGTATTTATTGAGTGCTTACTGGGTGCAGAGCATGGTACTAAGCGCTTGGGAAGTACAAGTTGGCAACGTATAGAGACAGTCCCTACCCAACAGTGGGCTCACAGTCTAGAAGGGGGAGACAGAGAACAAAACAAAGCATATTAACAAAATAGAATAAATAGAATAAATATGTACAAATAAAATAAATAAATAGAGTAATAAATACGTACAAACATATATACAGGTGCTGTGGGGAGGGGAAGGAGGTAAGGCGGAGGGGATGGGGAGGAAGGTCAGACTAGTGGCAGAGCCAGGATTAGAACCCATGTCCTCTGACTCCCAAACCCAGGCTCTGTCCCCTAAGCACGATGCTACAGTTACTTGATTGATTGAAAAGAGACAGGAACCAGTCACAGTGAATAATAATAATAATAATTGTGCTCAATAAATAAGGTTGGTTGATTGATTGATGGAAAGGACACAAGAACTAGTCACAGTGAATGATAATAATAATAATTGTGGAATTTGTTCAGCGCTTACTACATGCTAGGCACTGTTCTAAGCCCCCGGGGCGGGGATAATAATAATAATAATAATAATAATAATAATAATAATAATAATGGCATTTATTAAGCACTTACTATGTGCAAAGCACTGTTCTAAGTGCTGGGGAGGTTACAAGGTGATCAGGTTGTCCCAAGGGGGGGCTCACAGTCTTCATCCCCATTTTACAGATGAGGGAACTGAGGCCCAGAGAAGTTAAGTGACTTGCCCAAAGTCACACAGCTAATTGGCGGAGTTGGGATTTGAACCCATGCCCTCTGACTCCAGAGGCCGGGCTCTTGGGGATACAAGTTAGTCGGTTTGGACACAGTACCTGTCCCAAGTAGGGCTCACAGTCTACATCCCCAGTTTACAGATGAGGGAACTGAGGCACCGAGAATCTAAGTGACTTGCCCAAGGTCACACAGGAAACGAATGACGGAGCCGGAATTGGAACCCAGCTCCTTCTGACTCCCAATCTCTAGTCACTTGGCTTAACTGGAAGAGAACTGATGGAGTGCCTTAAAGCCAGTCCGTTTATTGTTGTATTGTCCTCTCCCAAGCGCTGATTACAGTGCTCTGCACACAGTAAGCGCTCCAATAAATACGACTGAATCAATCAATCAATCAATCAATCGTATTTATTGAGCACTTACTGTGTGCAGAGCACTGGACTAAGCGCTTGGGAAGTACAAGTTGGCAACATATAGAGAAATGAAAGAATGAAGATCGTATCTCCATCTGTCTCCCTCCTTCTCGATCGATTGATCGATCTTAGTGACGAGGCTCAGCTTGGAAATGGTTATTTTAACCCGGATGATTTACCTTCCCCTCCTTCAAAGCCTTATTGAAGGCCCACCTCCTCCAAGAAGCCTTCCCTGACTGTGCCCCCCTTTCCTCGTCTCCCACTCCCTTCTGCATCCCCCTGACTCGCTCCCTTTCTTCATCCCCCCTCCCAGCCCCACACCACTGATGTCCAGATCTGTCATTTTTAAAATAATAATAATAATAATAATAATAATAACAATAATAATGATAATAATGCTGGTATTTGTTAAGCGCTTACTATGTGCGAAGCACTGTTCTATGCTTTAGACTGTGAGCCCACTGTTGGGTAGGGACTGTCTCTATATGTTGCCAATTTGTACTTCCCAAGCGCTTAGTACAGTGCTCTGCACATAGCAAGCGCTCAATAAATACGATTGATGATGATGATGATGTGCTGAGGAGGTTACAAGGTGATCAGGTTGTCCCACGGGGGGCTCACATTCTTCATCCCCATTTTAAAGATGAGGTAACTGAGGCCCAGAGAAGTGAAGTGACTTGCCCAAAGTCACCCACCTGACAATTGGCGGAGCTGGGATTTGAACCCATGACCTCTGACTCCAAAGCCCAGGCTCTTTCCACAGAGACAGATATTCATATAAATGTCTGTCTCTCACTCCAGAACTTATGCTTGTCCATTCATTCATTCAATGATATTTATTGAGCACTTGCTGTGTGCAGAGCACTGTACTAAGCGCTTGGAAAGTCCAATTTGGCAACAGATAGAGACAATCCCTACCCAACGGCTGGCTCACAGTCTAGAAGTGGGGAAAATTGTTGTGGGCAGGGAGGGTTTCTGTTATATTATTCTATTGTTCTCTCCCAAGTGCTTAGTACAGTGTTCTGCACTCATTAACTGCTCAATAAATATGATTGGCTGGCTGGCTGACATTAAGCGCTTAGTACAGTGCTCTGCACACAGTAAGCGCTCAATAAATACGATTGATGCTGATGATCCCGTACAAACGTCCAGCGCTAAAAGCAGCGGGCCTCAGTGGAAAGAGCCTGGGCTTGAGAGTCAGAGGTCATGGGTTCTAATCCCGGCTCCACCACTTATCAGCTGTGTGACTATGGACAAATCACTTAACTACTCTGCCTCAGTTACCTCATCTGTAAAATGGGAATTAAGACTGTGAGCCCCACATGGGACAACCTGATTACCTTGTATCTACCCCAGCGCTTAGAACAGTGCTTGGCACAAAGTGCTTAACAAATACCCTTATTGTTATTCTTCAGGTCCGACCTGCCCAAAGTCTCTTACCTCCTTTCTCTATCCCCCCGGCTCTCAACACTCTCTGCTACTCTCCCATCCTTCCCAGCAGTATCCTCAGAGGAGCTCTCCTCCCTCCTCTCAAGTGCTACTCCGGCCACCTGTGCTTCTGACCCCATTCCCTCTCATCTCATGAAATCTCTCGCTCCATCCCTTCTCCCCTCCTTAACTTCCATCTTCAACCGCTCACTCTCCACTGGTTCCTTCCCCTCTGCCTTCAAACATGCCCACGTCTCTCCCATCCTAAAAAAACCCTCTCTTGACCCCACCTCACCTTCTAGTTATCGCCCCATATCCCTCCTACCATTCCTTTCCAAACTCCTTGAACGAGTTGTCTACATGTGCTGCCTCGAATTCCTCAGCACCAACTCTTTCCTCGACCCCCTCCAGCCTGGCTTCCGTCCCCTACATTCCACAGAAACTGCCCTCTCAAAGATCACCAATGACCTCCTGCTTGCCAAATCCAATGGCTCCTACTCTGTCCTAATCCTCCTTGACCTCTCGGCTGCCTTCGACACTGTGGCCCACCCCCTTCTCCTCAACACGTTATCTGACCTTGGCTTCACAGACTCCGTCCTCTCCTGGTTCTCCTCGTATCTCTCCGGTCGTTCATTCTCAATCTCTTTTGCAGGCTCCTCCTCCCCCTCCCATCCCCTTACTGTGGGGGTTCCCCAAGGTTCAGTGCTTGGTACCCGTCTGTTCTCGATCTACACGCACTCCCTCGGTGACCTCATTCGCTCCCACGGCTTCAACTCTCATCTCTACGCTGATGACACCCAGATCTACGTCTCTGCCCCTGCTCTCTCCCCCTCTCTCCAGGCTCGCATCTCCTCCTGCCTTCAGGACATCTCCATTTGGATGTCTTCCCCGCCACCTAAAGCTCAACATGTCGAAGACTGAACTCCTTGTCTTCCCTCCCAAACCTTGCCCTCTCCCTGACTTTCCCATCTCTGTTGACGGCACTACCATCCTTCCCGTCTCACAAGCCCACAACCTCGGTGTCATCCTTGACTCCGCTCTCTCATTCACTCCTCACATCCAAGCCGTGACCAAAACCTGCCGGTCTCAGCTCCGCAACATTGCCAAGATCTGCCCTTTCCTCTCCATCCCAACCGCCACCCTGCTCGTTCAAGCTCTCATCCTATCCCGTCTGGACTACTGCATCAGCCTTCTCTCTGATCTCCCATCCTCGTGTCTCTCCCCACTTCAATCCATACTCCATGCTGCTGCCCGGATTATCTTTGTCCAGAAACGCTCTGGGCATATCACTCCCCTCCTCAAAAATCTCCGGTGGCTACCAATCAATCTGCGCCTCAGGCAGAAACTCCTCACCCTGGGCTTCCAGGCTGTCCATCCATCCATCCCCTGGCCCCCTCCTCCCTCCCCTCCCTTCTGTCCTTCTTCAGCCCAGCCCGCACCCTCCGCTCCTCCGCCGCTAATCTCCTCACCGTACCTCGCTCTCGCCTGTCCCGCCATCGACCCCCGGCCCACGTCCTCCCCCGGGCCCGGAATGCCCTCCCTCTGCCCATCCACCAAACATGCTCTCTTCCTCCCTTCAAGGCCCTACTGAGAGCTCACCTCCTCCAGGAGGCCTTCCCACACTGAGCCCCTTCCTTCCTCTCCCTTTCGTCCCCCTCTCCATCCCCCCCATCTTACCTCCTTCCCTTCCCCACAGCACCTGTATATATGTATATATGTTTGTACATATTTATTACTCTATTTATTTATTTATTTATTTTATTTGTACATATCTATTCTATTTGTTTTATTTTGTTAGTATGTTTGTTTTTGTTCTCTGTCTCCCCCTTTTAGACTGTGAGCCCACTGTTGGGTAGGGACTGTCTCTATATGTTGCCAATTTGTACTTCCCAAGCGCTTAGTACAGTGCTCTGCACATAGTAAGCGCTCAATAAATGCAATTGACTGATTGATTGATTGATCATTATCATTATTATTTTACATTAATCATTATAATATTACATACAATTATCATCGATTTCTGCCAAGCTAGCTCTCTTCCTCCCTTCAAAGCCCTACTGAGAGCTCACCTCCTTCAGGAGGCCTTCCCAGACTAAGCCTCCTTTTTCCTCTCCTCCTCCCATCCTCCCCATCCTCCTTCCCCTCCCCACAGCACCTGTATATATGTTTGTACAGATTTATTGCTCTATTTATTTTACTTGTACATATTTACTATTCTATTGATTTTGTCAATGATGTGCATCTAGCTTTACTTCTATTTATTCTGACGACTTGACACCTGTCCACATGTTTGGTTTTGTTGTCTGTCTCCCCATTCTAGACTGTGAGCCCGTTGTTGGGTAGGGACCACCTCTATATGTTGCCAACTTGGACTTCCCAAGCGCTTAGTACAGTGCTCTGCACACAATAAGCGCTCAATAAATACGACTGAATGAATGAATGAACCTTAGGCAAGTCACTTAACTTCTCTGTGCCTCAGTTTCCTCATCTGTAAAATGGGGATTAAAGGTGTGAGCCCCACGTGGGCCAACCTGATTACCCTGTATCCACTCCAATCAATCAATCAATCAATCGTATTTATTGAGCGCTTACTGTGTGCAGAGCACTGTACTAAGCGCTTGGGAAGTACAAATTTGCAACATATAGAGACAGTCTCTACCCAAGAGTGGGCCAGCACTTAGAACAGTGCGTGGCACATAGTAAGCGCTCAATAAATATGATTGAATGAATGAATGAATGAATGAATGAATCTTCAAAACAATTGGCTGCTTTTATTATTATAATAAGAATAGCTACAATTATTAATATGTAATATATCATATGATGATATAATGAATGAATGAATGAATCTTCAAAACAATTGACTGCTTTTATTATAAGACTAGCTACAATTGTTAATATGTAATATATCATATGATATAATGAAAAAGTATATTATATAATGATATAACAATGATGATGATAATAATAATAATGATAATAATAAGAAACCCAATTGTTTTGACAACCCGTTGTGCTTTTTTTGCCCCCCCGGAATAGATCACAAACTACCTGAACTGGGTTGTGAGAAATTTGGCCGATTTGGAGGTCCAGATGGGAGCGGTGAAGAAAGTGAACAGTTTCTTGAACATGGAATCGGAAAACTACGAAGGAACCATGGGTATCACGGCATACGTCGTTTCACGATTCGGGGGGAATATTTCGATGAAAGAGGTTTAATTCTCTAGGCCACGCTGGCAAATGGAAGCAGAAAGCAGACGACGATCGGCGTAAATTGGGCATTTTGGAAAAATTGTTCATTTAAGTAGCGTGAGCCCACTGTTGGGTAGGGACTGTCTCTATATGTTGCCAACTTGTACTTCCCAAGCGCTTAGTACAGTGCTCTGCACACAGTAAGCGCTCAATAAATACGATTGATGATGATGATCTAGAGAAGCAGCGTGGCTTAGTGGAAAGAGCCCGGGACTGGGTGTCAGAGGACCTGGGTTCTAATCCTGGCTTCTGCCGATTGCTTGCGGTGTGACTTTGGGCAAGTCGTTTTGCTTCTCTGGGCCTCAGTTGCCTCAACTGGAAAATGGGAATGAAGGCTGTGAGCCCCATGTGGGAAAACCTGATCACCTTGTGTCTTTCCCAGCGCTTAGAACAGTACTTGGCACATAGCAAGCACTTGACAAATTCCGTCATCATTATAATTATTCTCTGGGCCTCAGTTCCCTCATCTATAAAATGGGGACAAAGACTGTGAGCCGCATGTGGGGCAACTTGACTACCTTGTGTGCCTCAGTTAGCTCATCTGTAAAATGGGGATTAAGACTGTGAGCCCCCCATGAGCCCATTGTTGGGTAGGGACTGTCTCTATATGTTGCCAACTTGTACTTCCCAAGTGCTTAGTACAGTGCTCTGCAATCAATCAATCAATCAATCGTATTTATTGAGCGCTTACTATGTGCAGAGCACTGTACTAAGCGCTTGGGAAGTACAAATTGGCATCACATAGAGACAGTCCCTACCCGACAGTGGGCTCACAGTCTAAAAGGGGGAGACAGAGAACAGAACCAAACATACCAACAAAATAAAATAAGTAGGATAGAAATGTACAAGTAAAATAAATAAATAAATAAATAAACAGAGTAATAAATATGTACAACCATATATACATATATACAGGTGCTGTGGGGAGGGGAAGGCGGTAAGGCGGGGGGATGGAGAGGGGGACGAGGGGGAGAGGAAAGAAGGGGCTCAATCTGGGAAGGCCTCCTGGAGGAGGTGAGCTCTCAGCAGGGCCTTGAAGGGAGGAAGAGAGCTAGCTTGGCGGATGGGCAGAGGGAGGGCATTCCAGGCCCGGGGGATGACGTGGGCCGGGGGTCGATGGCGGGACAGGCGAGAGCGAGGTACAGTGAGGAGATTAGTGGTGGAGGAGCGGAGGGTGCGGGCTGGGCAGTAGAAGGAGAGAAGGGAGGTGAGGTAGGAGGGGGCGAGGTGATGGAGAGCCTTGAAGCCCAGGGTGAGGAGTTTCTGCCTGATGCGCAGATTGATCGGTAGCCATTGGAGGTTTTTGAGGAGGGGAGTGATATGTCCAGAGCGTTTCTGGACAAAGATAATCCGGGCAGCAGCATGAAGTATGGATTGAAGTGGAGAGAGACACGAGGATGGGAGATCAGAGAGAAGGCTAGTGCAGTAGTCCAGACGGGATAGGATGAGAGCTTGAATTAGCAGGGTAGCGGTTTGGATGGAGAGGAAAGGGCGGATCTTGGCAATGTTGCGGAGCTGAGACCGGCAGGTTTTGGTGACGGCTTGGATGTGAGGGGGGAATGAGAGAGCGGAGTCGAGGATGACACCAAGGTTGCGGGCTTGGGAGACGGGAAGGATGGTAGTGCCGTCAACAGAGATGGGAAAGTCAGGGAGAGGACAAGGTTTGGGAGGGAAGACAAGGAGCTCAGTCTTCGACATGTTGAGCTTTAGGTGGCGGGCGGACATCCAGATGGAGATGTCCTGAAGGCAGGAGGAGATGCGAGCCTGGAGGGAGGGGGAGAGAGCAGGGGCAGAGATGGAGATCTGGGTGTCATCAGCGTAGAGGTGATAGTTGAAGCCGTGGGAGCGAATGAGGTCACCAAGGGAGTGAGTGTAGATTGAGAACAGAAGGGGACCAAGCACTGAACCTTGGGGAACTCCCACAGTAAGAGGATGGGAGGGGGAGGAGGAGCCTGCAAAAGAGACTGAGAAAGAACGACCGGAGAGATAAGAGGAGAACCAGGAGAGGACGGAGTCTGTGAAGCCAAGGTCAGATAACGTGTTGAGGAGAAGGGGGTGGTCCACAGTGTCAAAGGCAGCTGAGAGGTCGAGGAGGATTAGGACAGAGTATGAGCCGTTGGATTTGGCAAGCAGGAGGTCATTGGTGACCTTTGAGAGCGCAGTTTCCGTGGAATGAAGGGGACGGAAGCCAGACTGGAGGGGGTCGAGGAGAGAGTTGTTGTTGCACACAGTAAGCGCTCAATAAATACAATTGATGATGATGATCTAGAGAAGCAGCGTGGCTTAGTGGAAAGAGCCCGGGACTGAGTGTCAGAGGACCTGGGTTCTAATCCTGGCTTCTGCCGATTGCTTGCCATGTGACTTCGGGCAAGTCGTTTTGCTTCTCTGGGCCTCAGTTGCCTCATCTGGAAAATGGGGATGAAGGCTGTGAGCCCCATGTGGGACAACCTGATCACCTTGTGTCTTTCCCAGTGCTTAGAACAGTTCTTGGCACATAGCAAGCACTTGACAAATTCCGCCATCATTATAATTATTCTCTGGGCCTCAGTTCCCTCATCTATAAAATGGGGACAAAGACTGTGAGCCCCACGTGGGACAACTTGACTACCTTGTGTGCCTCAGTTAGCTTATCTGTAAAATGGGGATTAAGACTGTGAGCCCCCCGTGGGACAACCTGATCACATGGTAATCTAGACTGTGAGCCCATTGTTGGGTAGGGACTGTCTCTATATGTTGCCAACTTGTACTTCCCAAGCGCTTAGTACAGTGCTCTGCACACAGTAAGTGCTCAATAAATACAATTGATTGAATGATTGATTGATTGTAACCTCCCCAGCACTTAGAACAGTGCTGTGCACATAATGCTTAATAAATGCCATCATTATTATTATTATTATTATTATTACCCCAGCGCTTTACAACAGAGCTTGGCACATAGTAAGCACTTACCAAATACCATAATTACTATTGTTATTATTCTCAAGCCCTCAGTTCCCTCATCTAGAAAATGAGAATTAATAATAGCTTTTGTTAAGCTCTTACTGTGTGCCAGGCAACGTGCTAAGTACTAGGGTGGGTACAACCAACTTGTCAACTTGTGCTTCCCAAGCGCTTAGTCCAGTGCTCTGCACACAGTAAGCGCTCAATAAATACGACTGAATGAATGAATGAATGAACCCAATCAGGCCGGACACAGTCCTGTCATTCATTCATTCATTCAATCGTATTTATTGAGCACTTGCTGGGTGCAGAGCACTGTACTAAGCGCTTGGGAAGTACAAGTTGGCAACATATAGAGGCGGTCCCTACCCAACAACGGGCTCACTGGGAAAAATCGGGAAGCGGTTGACGGGCGCCGCCTTCCGCGCAGTCAACTCGAGTCTCCACCCTGGACTCCCTGGAATTGGCCCCCACTTCATAGAAGAGGGAAACGAGGTGCGGAGAATTTAATTCAGTCTTTCAGTTGTATTTATTGAGTGCTTACTGTGGACAGAGCACTGTACTAAGCCCTTGGGAGAGGACAGCTGCAACAGTAAGCCGACACATTTCCTGCCCACAATGAGCTTATAGTCTTTTAGACTGTGAGCCCACTGTTGGATATGGACTGTCTCTATATGTTGCCAACTTGGACTTCCCAAGTGCTTAGTACAGTGCTCTGCACACAGTAAGTGCTCAATAAATACGATTGATTGATTGATTGATTGGGAAGACAGACATCAGTACAAATAAATAAAACCACGGATATGGACACGTCGGATGGGGCTGGGAGGGGGGAAGAACAAAGGGAGCGAATCAGGGCGACGCAGAAGGGAGTGGGAGATGAGGAAAAGTGGGGCTTAGTCTGGGAAGGCCCCTTGGAGGAGGTGGGCTGTGTGGCCTTGGATAAATCACTTCACTTATCTGTGCCTCAGTTACTTCCTCTGTAAAACGGGGATGAAGGCCGTGAGCCCCAAGTGGGACAGGGACTGTGTCCAGCCTGATTTGCTGGTATCTACCCCAGCGCTTAGTACAGTGCAGTAAGTGATGTTAGTGCAGTGCAGTGCTTAGTACAGTGCAGTTAGTACAGTAAGTGATTAACAAATGCCGTAATTATTATTACATTACCAGAGTGGTAATAAAGGGGGATTAACTCTAAGGTGTGCAATTTCAGCTCCTTAAGAAGCAGAGTAGCCTTGTGTATCATATACCCAGGAGTCAAGTGCTTAGTACAGTGCTCTGCACGCAGTAAGCGCTCAATAAATACCACTGAATGAATGAATCGGAAAGACCTGGGTTCTAATCGCAGCTCCACCACTTGTCTACTGTGTGACCCTGGGCAAGTCACTTCACTTCTCTGGGCCTCAGTTCCCTCATCCATAAATGGGGATTTTGTTTTGTCGTCTGTCTCCCCCTTCTAGACTGTGAGCCCGTTGTTGGGTAGGGACCGTCTCTATAGGTTGCCAACCTGTACTTCCCAAGCGCTTAGTACAGTGCTCCGCACACGGTAAGTGCTCAATAAATACAATTGAATGAGTGAATGAACGAATGAAGACTGTGAGAGCCATGTGGGACAGGGACTGTATCTCCCCAGCACTTTGAACAGTGCCTGGCACATAGTAAGCGCTTAACAAATGCTATTATTATTATTCTAAGTGCTTACCAAGTACAGTTTTAAAAAAATTATTATTATTCTAAGTGTTTACCAAGTACAATTTTTAAAAACAAAGTCCGCCAAGCAATCCAGAGCCCAACAGGCGGCTGATCTGGTTGATTTCCTGGGCGCACAGAAGAGCGGCGTTTTTAACGGTTGGCATTTTGCTGGCCGTTTGCGGGCAGACATTCGTCGAAGTCCATCGTTCCCCAAGCTCGGGACGTTCGTCCTTCCTCCGGGCTGGGGTCTGTCTTGGCGTGACTCATTCGTTCGTTCAATCATCATCATCATCATCAATCGTATTTATTGAATCATATTTACTGAGCGCTTACTGTGTGCAGAGCACTGGACTAAGCACTTGGGAAGTACAATTCGGCAACAGCGGGCTCACAGTCTAGAAGGGGGAGACAGGCAACAAAACAAAACAAGGAGACGGGCATCAATAGGATCAAAATAAATATATAGGATTATAGATTCATTCAGTCGTATTTATTGAGCGTTTACTGTGTGCAGAGCACTGGACTAAGCGCTTGGAAAGTACAATTCGGCAACAGCAGGCTCACAGTCTAGAAGGGGGAGACAGGGAGCAAAACAAAACAAGGAGACAGGCATCAATAGCATCAAAATAAATATATAGAATTATAGATTCATTCAGTCGTATTTATTGAACGCTTACTGTGTGCAGAGCACTGGACTAAGCGCTTGGAAAGTACAATTCGGCAACAGCGGGCTCACAGTCTAGAAGGGGGAGACGGAACGAAACAAAACAAGGAGACGGGCATCAATAGCATCAAAATAAATATATAGAATTATAGATTCATTCAGTCGTATTTATTGAGCGCTTACTGTGTGCAGAGCACTGGACTAAGCGCTTGGGAAGTCCAAGTTGGCAACATAGAGAGACGGTCCCTACCCAACAGTGGGCTCACAGTCTAGAAGGGGGAGACAGAGAACAAAACCAAACATACTAACAAAATAAAATAGACCAACAAAATAAAATAGACTAACAAAATAAAATTAATAGACTAACAAAATAAAATTAATAGACTAACAAAATAAAAATAATAGACTAACAAAATAAAATAAATAGATATATGGGCATCATTAACAAAATATATAGAATAATAAATATGTACCTATATACACAAGTGCTGTGGGGCAGGGAGGGGAGTAGAGCAGAGGAAGGGAGTTGGAGCGATGGAGAGGGGAGGAGGAGCAGAGGAAAAGGGGAGTTCAGTGTGGGAAGGCCTCCTGGAGGAGGTGAGCTCTCGGTAGGGCTTTGGAGGGAGGAAGAGAGTGAGTTTGGCGGATGTGTGGAGGGAGGGAATTCCGGGCCAGGGGGAGGACGTGGGCCGGGGGTCAACAGTGGGATGGGCGAGAACGAGGCCCAGTGAGGAGGTGAGCGGCCGCAGAGGAGCGGAGGATGCGGGCTGGGCTGGAGAATCAATCAATCAATCGTATTCATTGAGCGCTTACTGTGTGCAGAGCACTGTACTAAGCGCTTGGGAAGGCCGAGTTGGCAACACATAGAGACGGTCCCTACCCAACAGCGGGCTCCCAGTCTAGAAGAAGGGAGGTGAGGGAGGAGGAGGCGAGGGGATGGACTGCTTAGAAACTCTGGAAACCTCTTCCAGATCCCTCCGAAGTTCCGGAGCACTGGCCGCAGGAGGGTGAGATCAAGATTCACGATCTGTGCGTCCGATACGAAAGCAACCTGAAGCCCGTCCTCAAACACGTCAAGGCCTACATCAAACCCGGGCAAAAAGTAAGTGGCCTTCCACCCTCATTCCATTCATTCATTCATTCATTCATTCATTCATTCATTTAATCGTATTTATTGAGCGCTCACTGTGTGCAGAGCACTGGACTAAGCGCTTGGGAAGTCCAAGTTGGCAACATCTAGAGACGGTCCCTACCCAACAGTGGGCTCACAGGCTAGAAGGGGGAGACAGAGACAGAGAACAAAACATATTAACAGAATAAAATAAATAGAATCAATATGTACAAGTAAAATAAATAAATAAATAGAGTAATAAATCCGTACAAACATATATACATCTATACAGGTGCTGTGGGGAAGGGAAGGAGGTAAGGCTGGGGGGGATGGAGAGGGGGAGGAAACATTCCACCGAGAAGCCGCGTGGCTCAGTGAAAAGAGCCCAGTCTTGGGAGGCAAAGGTCATGGGTTCTAATCCCGGCTCCGCCACTTGTCAGCGGTGTGACTTTGGGCAAGTCACTTCATTCAGTCATTCATTCCATCGCATTTATTGAGCGCTTACTGTGTTCAGAGCACTGGACTAAGCTCTTGGGAAGTACAAATCGGCAACATATAGAGACGGTCCCTACCCAACAACGGGCTCACATCACTTCTCTGGGCCTCATTCATTCATTCATTTATTCATTCATTCATTCAATCGTATTTATTGAGCGCTTACTGTGTGCAGAGCACTGGACTAAGCTCTTGGGAAGTACAAATCGGCAACATATAGAGACGGTCCCTATCCAACAACGGGCTCACTTCACTTCTCTGGGCCTCATTCATTCATTCATTCATTCAGTCGTATTTATTGAGCGCTTACTGTGTGTAGAGCACTGGACTAAGCTCTTGGGAAGTACAAATCGGCAACATATAGAGACGGTCCCTACCCAACAACAGGCTCACTTCACTCAGTGACCTCATCTGTAAAATGGGGATGAAGACTGTGAGCCCCACGTGGGACAACCTGATCACCTTGTATCCATCCCAGTGCTTAGAACAGTGCTTGGCACCTAGTAAGCGCTTAACAAATACCATCATCATTATTATTAACACTAAAAGGACACATTCTCAGTGCATTATGAGCCTACAATCTAGAAGGAGCCGGAGTCACAGGATCGATCAATCAGTGGGATTTCCGGAGCGCTTACTGCGCAGAGCACTGTGCTAAGCATTAAGGAAGCACTGCTTGTATTTTACTATCCGAGTCCTCATTCTTTAATCAGTCGTGTATTTCTGCACAAATGATGCACAGGAAGATTAGGGCGCTTAGACCATCAATCGTATTTATTGAGCGCTCACTGTGTGCAGAGCACTGTACTAAGCGCTTGGGAAGTACAAGTTGGCAACATATAGAGACGGTCCCTACCCAACAGTGGGCTCACAGTCTAAAAGTACAGTGCTTGGCACATAGTATGTGCTTAACTAAGAGAAGCAGCGTGGCTCAGTGGAAAGACCCTGGGCTTGGGAGTCAGCGGTCATGGGTTCGAATCCCTGCTCTGCCACTTGTCAGCTGTGTGACATTGGGCAAGTCATTTAACTTCCCTGAGCCTCAGTTGCCTCAGCTGTAAAATGGGGATTAAGATTGTGAGCCCCACATGGGACAACCTGGTCATTTTGTATCCTCCCCAGCGCTTAGAACAGTGCTTTGCACATAGTAAGCACTTAACTAATACCAAAATTATTATTATTATTTAACTTCTCTGAGCCTCAGTTACCTCAGCTGTAAAATGGGGATTAAGACTGTGAGCCCCATGTGGGACAACCTGATCCCCTTGTATCCCCCCAGTGCTTAGAACAGGGCTTTGCACATAGTAAGTGCTTAACAAATGCCATTATTATTATTATTATTATTATTATTATTATTATTATTAACAAATACCATCATTACTATTAGGGGAGGGGGGAAAGGGTGGTTGTCAGTCAGACAGTCTGTCAGTCAGTTATATTTACTGAGCACTTGCTGTATTCAGAGCACTAGACTAAGCGCTTGGGAGAGGACAATACAACAATAAGCAGACACATTCCCTGCCCACAACGAGCATAATAATAATAATAATAATGATAATAATAATAATAATAGCATTTATTAAGCGCTTACTATGTGCAAAGCACTGTTCTAACCACTGGGGAGGTTACAAGGTGATCAGGTTGTCCCACGGGGGCTCACACTCAATTCCCATTTTACATATGAGGGAACTGAGGCAAAGATAAGTGAAGTGATTTGCCCAATGTCACACAGCTGACAATTGGCGGAGCTGGGATTTGAACCCATGACCTCTGACTCCAAAGCCTGGGCTCTTTCCACTGAGCCACGCTGCTTCTCTATAATAATCATTATTATTATAATGGCATCTGTTAAGCGCTTATTATGTGCCAAGCACTGTTCTAAGCTCTGAAGTAGACACAAGTTAATCAGGTGGTCCAACATGGGGCTCACAGTCTGAATCCCCATTTTGCAGATGAGGTAACTGAGGTGCCAATAATAATAATAATAATCAAAATGATGGCATTTATTAAGCGCTTACTATGTGCAAAGCACTGTTCTAAGCACTGGGGAGGTTACCAGGTGATCAGGTTGTCCCACGGGGGGCTCACAGTCTTAATCCCCATTTTCCGGATGAGGGAACTGAGGCACAGAGAAGTAAAGTGACTTGCCCAAAGTCACACAGCTGACAGGTGGCGGAGGCTGGATTTGAAACCGTGGCCTCTGACTCCAAAGACTTGCCCAAAGTCACACAGCCGACAAGTGGTGGAGCTGGATTTGAACCTGTGGCCTCTGACTCCAAAGCCCGGGCTCTTTCCACTGAGTCACGCTGCTTCTCTGAGGAGTGAAGTGACTTGTCTAAGGTCACACAGCAGACAAGCGTTGGAGCCGGGATTGGAACCCCCGACTTTCTGATTCCCAAGCCCGCGGTTTTGCCACTAACTCACATTGATTAGAGAAGCAGAGAAGCAGCATGGCGAAGTGGGTAGAGGCCCGGCCTGGGAATCAGAAGGTCATGGGTTCTAATTCCGCCTCTGCCACTTGTCTGCTGGGTGACCTTCAGCGAGTCACTTCACTTCTCTGGGCCTCAGTTACCTCATCTGTAAAATGGGGATTGAGACTGTGAGCCCCAGGTGGGACAGGGACTGTGTCCAACCTGATTATTTTGTATCCACCCCAGCGCTTAGTACGGTGCCTGGTATGTAGTAAGTGCTTAACAAATGCCACAATTATTATTAGCATATAATCATTAATATATAATGTTATATATTCATATATAATATATTATATTAATATATTATTATTATTATGATGGCATTTATTAAGTGCAAAGCACTGTTTTAGACTGTGAGCCCGCTTTCTAGACCATGAGCCCGCTGTTGGGTAGGTGCCGTCTCTATATGTTGCCAACTTGGACTTCCCAAGCGCTTAGTCCAGTGCTCTGCACACAGTAGGCGCTCAATAAATGCGATTGAATGAATGAATGAATCTTCTAAGCGCTGGGGAGGTTAACAAGGTGATCAGGTTGTCCCGCGGGGAGCTCACAATCTTCATCCCCATTTTACAGATGAGGTCACTGAGGCCCAGAGAAGGGAAGTGACTTGCCCAAAAGTCACCCAGCTGACAAGTGGTCGAGCCGGGATTTGAACCCATGATCTCTGACTCCAAAGCCCGGGCTCTTTCCACTGAGCCACGTTGCTTCTCTATTATTATTCACTGTGACTGGTTCTTGTCTCTCTCCAATCAATCAATCAATCAATCATATTTATTGAGCGCTTACTGTGTGCAGAGCACTGTACTAAGCGCTCAACTGTATTTACTGAGCTCTGACTGTGTGCCAGGACAGGGATGCTCTGTCCAACGCAGTGACCTTGTATCTACCCCCGTACTTAGAACAGTGCTTGGCCCATAGAAAGTGCTCAATAAGTACCATAATGATTATTATTATTATTGACATAATTATTATTATTATCGACACTTCTAATCTATAAGCTCTCTATCAATTCCGCTGTACTTTCCTGCGCATTGATAACAGTGCTCTGCCCAGAGGGAGCACTCAACAGTGGTTCGCACATAGTGAGAGCTTCACAAATACCATCATTATCATTCTTATCGGGGAACAAATATCCCGCAGAAATGGACGATGACTGGATAATGATCTGGTGATGATTCCAAGCGCTTAGTACAGTGCTCTGCACACAGTAAGTGCTCAATAGATACGATTGATTGATTGACTGATTCACCAGTTACCAGACACTGTAAACCTGGTGTTCTTTTACTTATGGTGCTTTGAGTTCATAGTCAATCCACTAGTGGTATTTATTCATTCATTCATTCAATCGTATTTATTGAGCACTTATTGTGTGCACAGCACTGTACTAAGCGCTCGGGAAGTCCAAGTTGGCAACATCTAGAGACGGTCCCTACCCAACAGCGGGCTCACAGTCTAGAAGGGGGAGACAGACAACATATATTAACAAAATAAAATGAATAGAAGAGATATGTACAAGTAAAATAGAGTAATAATAAATAAATAGAGTAATAGTGGAAGAAGGAAGTGAAGTGATTGAGCACTTACTATGGGCAGAGCACTATCCTAAGCGCTAGGGAGAGTCCAATACAACACAGCTGGCTGACACGTTTCCTGATCACAGGGAGCTTACGGTCTACAGGGGGATCAACCAGTGAATCAGTGGTGTTGGTCTACATGTTTTGTTTTGTAGTCCGTCTCCCCCTCCTAGCCTGTGAGCCCGCTGTTGGGTAGGGACCGTCTCTAGATGTTGCCGACTCGGACTTCCCAAGCGCTTAGTACAGTTCTATGCACATAGTAAGCGCTCAATAAATACGATTAATGATGACGTTTATTAAGCGCTTACTACATGCAAAGCACAGTTCTAAGCGCTGGGAAGGTTACAAGGTGACCAGGTTGTCCTGCGGGGGGCTCCCAGTTTTCATCCCCATTTTACAGATGAGGTAACTGAGGCACAGAGAATAATAGTAATAATCAATCAATCAGTCAATCGTATTTGTTGAGCACTTACTATGTGCAGAGCACTGTACTAAGCTCTCGGGAAGTCCAAGTTGGCAACATATAGAGACGGTCCTTACCCAACAGTGGGCTCACAGTCTAGAATAATAATAATGATGGTATTTGTTAAGCGCTTACTATGTGCACAGCACTGTTCTAAGCACTCGGGGGATACGAGGTGATCAGGTTGTCCCACGTGGGGCTCCCAATCTCAATCCCCATTTTCCAGATGAGGGAACTGAGGCCCAGAGAAGTGAAGTGACTTGCCCAAAGTCACACAGCTGACAAGTGGCGGAGCCGGGATTTGAACCCATTACCTCTGACTCCAAAGCCCGGGCTCTTTCCACTGAGCCACGCAATGAATGAATGATTGGGTGTTTACTTTGTGTAGACAGCACTGTACTAAGCGGTTGGGGGAGTCCAAGACAAGATAATTCATTTATTCATCCCTTCAGTCGTATGTATTAAGCGCTTACAGTGTGCAGAGCACCAAACTAAGCGCTTGGGAAGTACAGTATAACATCTTCCGGATGGTCGACATATTCGACGGTAGGTCTGATGGGGCCTCGGCCTCGGCTGTCTCCTTTATCCTTATATTATATCCTTTCTCCTTATATGTATATATGTTTGTACATATTTATTACTCTATTTATTTATTTATTTATCTATCTATCTATCTACCTATCTATCTATCTATCTATTTATTTATTTATTTGTTTATTTATTTGTTTATTTATTTATTTATTTTACTTGTACACATCTATTCTACTTATTTTATTTTGTTAATATGTTTGGTTTTGTTCTCTGTCTCCCCCTTCTAGACTGTGAGCCCACCGTTGGGTAGGGACCGTCTCTATATGTTGCCAACTTGTACTTCTCAAGCGCTTAATCCAGTGCTCCGCACACAGTAAGTGCTCAATAAATACGATTGATTGATTGATTGCTTGAATAAACAGGCCATCCCTGCCCTCAGTGAGCTCACAGTCTAGAGGGGGGGAAGACAGATATCACCCGTTCCCCACGACGATGCTGCCCTGCTTGCTCTGTGGGTCAATCAATCAATCAATCAATCGTATTTATTGAGCGCTTACTGTGTGCAGAGCACTGTACTAAGTGCTTGGGAAGTCCAAGTTGGCAACATAGAGAGACGGTCCCTACGCAACAGTGGGTTCACCCCGGGTTCAGGGGGCATCGCTGGGTTTTCCCGGCGGCCAAGGCTCCGTGTTGTCTTCCAGGTTGGGATCTGCGGCCGCACCGGCAGCGGGAAATCATCCCTCTCTCTGGCTTTCTTCCGGATGGTCGACATATTCGACGGTAAGTCTCACGGGGCCTCTGCCTCGGCTTTCTCCTTCCTTCCCTCCGGAAGCAGTCGATCGAGCGTGTCGTAATAATAATAATAATAATTTTATTTATAATGGCATTTATAATGGCATTTATAAATAAAGATAATGAGACTGTGAGCCCACTGTTGGGTAGGGAATGTCTCTACGTGTGCCAATTTCTACTTCCCAAGCGCTCTGCACATAGTAAGCGCTCAATAAATACGATTGATGATGATGGTATTTGTTCATCCATTCGACCATATTTATTGAGCGCTTTAAGCGCTTACTATGTGCCAAGCACTGTTCTAGGCGCTGGGGGAGATACAAGGTCATCAGGTTGGCCCACGTGGGGCTCACAGTTTTCATCCCCGTTTTCCAGATGAGGGAACTGAGGCACGGAGAAGTGGAGTGACTGGCCCAAGGTCACTCAGCTGATCAATCAATCAGTCAATCAATCATATTTATTGAGTGCCTACTGTGTGCAGAGCACTGTACCAAGCGCTTGGGAAGTACAAGTCGGCAACACATAGAGACAGTCCCTACCGGGGATTAGAACCCATGACCTCTGACCCCCAAGTCTGTGCTCTTTCCGCTAAGCCATGCTGCTTCTCTAATCCTGACTCTGCCACTTGTTTTTTATAATGATAATAATAAGAATAATAATAATAATAATAATGGTACTTGTTAAGCACTTACTATGTGCCAAACACTGTTCTAAATGCTGGGGGAGATACAAGGTAATCAGATTGTCCCACGTGGGGCACACAGTCTTAATCCTGTATATATGTATATATGTTTGTACATATTTATTACTCTATTTATTTATTTTACTTATACATATCTATTCTATTTATTTTATTTTGTTAGTATGTTTGGTTTTGTTTCTCTGTATCCCCCTTTTAGACTGTGAGCCCGCTGTTGGGTAGGGACTGTCTCTATATGTTGCCAACTTGTACTTCCCAAGCGCTTAGTACAGTGCTCTGCACACAGTAAGCGCTCAATAAATACGATTGATTGATTGATTGATTAATCCCCATTTTACAGGTGAGGGAACTGAGGCCCAGAGAAGTGAAGCGACTTGGCCAAGGTCACTCAGCTGAGAAGTGGCGGAGCCGGGATTAGAACCCATGACCTCTGACCCCCGAGCCTGTGCTCTTTCCTCTAAGCCACGCTGCTTCTCTAATCCCGGCTCCGCCGCTTGTTTTTTTTTTTTTTTTATCAAAACTGAAATAAAATATCTGTAAGCACACAGGCTGTTTGACTTCCTGGTTTCTCAAAACCAATAAATTCATCAATCCGTGGTATTTAATGAGTGCTTACTATGCGCAGAGTAATAATAATTATAATAATGGTATTTGTTAAGCGCTTACTGTGTGCCAGGCACTGTTCTAAGCACTGGAGTAGATACAAGGAGGAGATGCGAGCCTGGAGGGAGGGAGAGAGAGCAGGGGCAACTTAAGCACTATTAATAATAATGATGGCATTTATTAAGCGCTTACTATGTGCAAAGCACTGTTCTAAACGCTGGGGAGGTTACAAGGTGATCAGGTTGTCCCACAGGGGGCTCACAGTCTTAATCCCCATTTTCCAGATGAGGGTACTGAGGCCCAGAGAAGTGAAGTGACTTGCCCAAAGCCACCCAGCTGACAATTGGCAGAGCTGGGATTTGAACCCATGACCTCCGACTCCAAAGCCTGGGCTCTTTCCACTGAGCCACGCTGCTTCTCTATTATTACCATTATTTTATCATTATTATCATTATTATCATATTATCATTATTTACTATTGCTATATAAATAATATATAATATATATTTTATATATTATATTATATTTTATATATTATTGCTATTATTTATTATTATTATTATTTACTAAGCACTTACTCTGTGCAAAGCACTGTTCTAAACGCTGGGGAGGTTACAAGGTGATCAGGTTGTCCCACGGGGGGCTCACAGTCTTCATCCCCATTTTCCAGAGGAGGGAACTGAGGCCCAGAGAAGTGAAGGGACTTGCCCACAGTCACCCAGCTGACAAGTGGCGGAGGCGGGATTCGAACTCACGGCCTCCGACTCCCAAGCCCGGGCTCTGGCCGTTGAACCACGCTGCCTCGATCTTGGATCTGTTCTCTTTGGGCGGGTGGCTTTCACCCCACCCTCAGCCACACGGCAATTATGTCCGTATCTATAATTTATTCATTTCTACTAATATCTGTCTCCCTCTCTAGAGTGTAAGCCCAGTGTGGGCAGGGATTGTCTCTGTTTAATAATAATAATAACGATAATAATAATGATGGCATTTATTAAGCACTTACTATGTGCAAAGCACTGTTCTAAGCGCTGGGGAGGTTACAGGGTGATCAGGTTGTCCCACGGGGGGGCTCACAGTCTTCATCCCCATTTTACAGATGAGGGAACTGAGGCCCAGAGAAGTTAAGTGACTTGCCCAAAGTCACCCAGCTGACAATTGGCGGAGCCGGGACTTGAACCCATGACTTCTGACTCCAAAGCCCGGGCTCTTTCCACTGAGCCAATAATGATGGCATTTGTTAAGCGCTTACTATGTGCCAAGCACTGTTCTAAGCACTGGGTAGGATACAAGGCGATGAGATTGTCCCCCATGGGACTCACAGTCTTCATCCCCATTTTACAGATGAGGGAACTGAGGCCCAGAGAATCAATCAATCAATCAATCAATCATATTTATTGAGCACTTACTGTGTGCAGAGCACTGTACTAAGCGCTTGGGAAGTACAAGTTGGCAACATATAGAGACAGTCCCTACCCAACGGTGGGCTCACAGTCTAGAAGGGGGAGACAGAAGTGAAGTGACTTGCCCAAAGTCACACAGCTGACAAGTGGTGGAGCCAGGATTTGAACCCATGACCTCTGACTCCCAAGCCTGTGCTCTTTCCACTGAGCCACGCTGCTTCTCTATCTCCATATTGTACTTTCTAAGTGCTTAGTACAGTGCTGTGCACACAGTAAATAATAATAATGATGGCATTTATTAAGCACTTACTATGTGCAAAGCACTGTTCTAAGCGCTGGGGGGATACAAGGTGATCAGGTTGTCCCACGTGGGGCTCACAGTCATCATCATCAATCGTATTTATTGAGCGCTTACTGTGTGCAGAGCACTGTACTAAGCACTTGGGAAGTACAAATTGGTAACATATAGAGACAGTCCCTACCCAACAGTGGGCTCACAGTCTAAAAGTTGAGGTAACTGAGGCCCAGAGAAGTTAAGTGACTTGCCCAAGGTCACACAGCAGACATGTGGCAGAGCAGGGATTCGAACCCATGACCTCTGATTCCCAAACCTGTGCTCTTTCCACTGAGCCACGCTGCAAGCGCTCAATAAATGAATAAAGAGAAGCAACGTGGCTTAATTGAAAGAGCTCAGGCTTGGGAGTCAGAGGTCATGAGTTCTAATCCCGGCTCTGCCACTTCTCAGCTGTGTGACTTTGGGCAAGTCACTTACCTTCTCTGGGCCTCAGTTCCCTCATCTGTAAAATGGGGATTAAGACTGTGAGCCCCCCTTGGGACAACCTGATCACCTTGTATTCATTCATTCATTCATTCATTCAATCGTATTTATTGAGCGCTTACTGTGTGCACAGCACTGTACTAAGCACTTGGGAAGTCCATCATCATCATCATCAATCATATTTATTGAGCGCTTACTATGTGCAGAGCACTGTACTAAGCGCTTGGGAAGTACAAATTGGCAACATATAGAGACAGTCCCTACCCAACAGCGGGCTCACCTTCTAGAAAGGGGAGACAGAGAACAAAAACAAAACATTCATTCATTCATTCAATCTTATTTATTGAGCGCTTCCTGTGTGCAGAGCACTGGACTAAGAGCTTGGGAAGTACAAGTTCATTCATTCATTCAATCATATTTATTGAGTGCTTACTGTGTGCAGAGCACTGTACTAAGCGCTTGGGAAACACAAGTTCATTCATTCATTCAATCGTATTTATTGAGCACTTGTATCTACCCCAGTGCTTAGAACAGTGCTTGGCACATAGTAAGTGCTTAACGAATGCCATTATTATTATTATTATTATTATTATTATTATTAGGATGCCTGTTTACTTGTTTAGATGTCTGTCTCCCCCCCTTCTAGACTGTGAGCTTGTTGTGGGCAGGAATCATCTCTTTTTATTGCCATATTGCCCTTTCCAAGCTCTTAGTCCAGTGCTCCGTACACAGTAAGCGCTCAATAAATATGCTTGAATGAATGAATGAATGAATGTACTCTCCCAAGCGCTTAATACAGCGCTCTGCACACAGTAGGCGCTCAATACCGCTGAATGATTGAGTGAGCATTTATAAGGAAGGAGGGGGAGAGCTGAGTTTGTTACCCCTAGACCGTGAGCACGTTGTGAGCAGGGAATGTCACTGTTTATTGTTGCGTTGTACTTTCCTAAGCGCTTAATACAGTGCTCTGCACACAGTAAGCGCTTAATAAATGTGATTGAATGAGTGCCTTAAAGCAGAATGGTGAGGAGTTTCTGTTTGATAATAAAAATAATAATGGCATTTATTAAGTACTTACTACATGCAAAGCAGTGCTCCGCACACAGTAAGCGCTCAATAAATATGCTTGAATGAATGAATGAATGAATGAATGTACTCTCCCAAGCGCTTAATACAGTGCTCTGCACACAGTAGGCGCTCAATACCGCTTAATGATTGAGTGAATATTTATAAGGAAGGAGGGGGAGAGCTGAGTTTGTTACCTCCAGACTGTAAGCACGTTGTGAGCAGGGAATGTCACTGTTTATTGTTGTGTTGTACTTTCCCAAGCGCTTAATACAGTGCTCTGCACACAGTAAGCGCTTAATAAATACGATTGAATGAGTGCCTTAAAGCAGAATGGTGAGGAGTTTCTGTTTGATAATAAAAATGATAATGGCATTTATTAAGCACTTACTACATGCAAAGCAGTGCTCCGCACACAGTAAGCGCTCAATAAATATGCTTGAATGAATGAATGAATGAATGTACTCTCCCAAGCGCTTAATACAGTGCTCTGCACACAGTAGGAGCTCAATACCGCTGAATGACTGAGTGAGCATTTATAAGGAAGGAGGGGGAGAGGTGAGTTTGTTACCTCTAGACCATGAATATGTTGTGAGCAGGGAATGTCACTGTTTATTGTTGTGTTGTACTTTCCCAAGCGCTTAATACAGTGCTCTGCACACAGTAAGCGCTTAATAAATACGATTGAATGAGTGCCTTAAAGGAGAATGGTGAGGAGTTTCTGTTTGATAATAAAAATAATAATGGCATTTATTAAGCACTTACTACATGCAAAGCAGTGCTCCGCACACAGTAAGCGCTCAATAAATATGCTTGAATGAATGAATAAATGTACTCTCCCAAGCACTTAGTACAGGGCTCTGCACACAGTGAGCGCTTAATAAATATGATTGAATGAGTTCCTTAAAGCAGAATGGTGAGGAGTTTCTGCTTGATAATATACATAATAATGGCATTTATTAAGCACTTACTATGTGCAAAGCACTGTTCTAAGCGCTGGGGAGGTTACAAGGAGATCAGGTTGTCCCACAGTGGGGCTCACAGTCTTCATCCCTATTTTCCAGATGAGGGAACTGAGGCCCAGAGAAGTGAAGTGACTTGCCCAAAGTCACACAGCTGACAATTGGGAGAGCTGGGATTCGAACTCATGACCCCCGACTCCAAAGCCCGGGCTCTTTCCACTGAGCCATGCTGCTTCTCGTGTTGGATGCAGAGGTGGATGGGCTATCACTGGAGAATCACGAGGAGTGGGGAGAAAAAGCATGGCTTAGTGGTTAGAGCACGGGCCTGGGTGTCAGAAGGTCATGGGTTCTAGTCTGGACTCTGTTACATGTCTGCTGTGTGGCCTTGGGCAAGTCACTTCACTTCTCTGGGCCTCAGTTCCCTCATCTAGAAAATGGGGATGAAGACTGTGAGCCCCAAGTGGGACAGGGACTGTGTTCAACCCAATTTGCTTGTCTAATAATAATAATAATAATAATAATAATGGCATTTATTAAGCGCTTACTATGTGCAAAGCACTGTTCTAAGCACTGGGGAGGTTACAAGGTAATCAGGTTGTCATTCATTCATTCATTCAATCGTATTTATTGAGCGCTTACTGTGTGCAGAGCACTGGACTAAGCGCTTGGGAAGTCCAAGTTGGCAACATCTAGAGACGGTCCCGACCCAACAGTGGGCTCACAGTCTAGAAGGGGGAGACAGAGAACAGAACAAAACATATTAGCAAAATAAAATAAATAGAATAAATATGTACAAATAAAATAAATAGAGTAATAAATACATACAAACATATATACGGTATGTAAAACCATCCCGCGGTTGTTGTCCCGCAGGGGGGCCTCACAGTTTTCATCCCCATTTTACAGATGAGGGAACTGAGGCCCAGAGAAGTGAAGTGACTTGCCCAAAGTCACACAGCTGACAATTGGCAGAGCTGGGATTTGAACCCATGACCACTGACTCCAAAGCCCGGGCTCTTTCCACTGAGCCACACTGCTTCTCTGTATCCACCCCAGTGCTTAGTACAGTGCCTGACACATAGTAAGCACTTAACAAATACCATCATAATTATTATTATTATTGCTGTGGTTTTGAAATTGGGGATTGTAGCCAGTAACTTATTATTATGATGATGATGGTATTTGTTAAGCGCTTACTATGTACATAGCACTGTTTTAAGTGCTGGGGAGGTTACAAGATGATCAGCTTGTCCCTCGTGGGGCTTACAGTCTCAATCCCCATTTTACAGATGAGGTAACTGAGGCACAGAGAAGTGAAGTGACTTGCCCGAAGTCACCCAGCTGACAATTGGCGGAGCCGGGATTTGAACCCATGACCTCTGACTCCAAAGCCCATGCTCTTTCCACGGAGCCACGCTGCCTCTCTGTGTGACTGTGGGCAGGTCACTTCACTTCTCCGGGCCTCAGTTCCCTCATCTGTAAAAGGGGGATGAAGACTGTGAGGGCCCCTGGGACAACCTGATCACCTTGTAACCTCCCCAGTGCTTGGAACAGTGCTTTGCACATAGTAAGTGCTTAATAAATGCCAGCATTATTATTATTATTCTCTGTGCATCAGTTACCACATCTGTAAAATGGGTATGAAAACTGTGAGCCCCACGTGGGAAAACCTGTTAACCTTGTATCTCCCCCAGCGCTTAGAACAGTGCTTGGCACCTAGTAAGCGCTTAACAAAGACCATATTATAATTATTATTATTATTTTTATGCACAGCATGTGGTGATAATAATAATGATGGCATTTATTAAGCACTTACTATGTGCAATGTAGAAGTTAAGTGACTTTTCATTCATTCATTCAATCGTATTTATTGAGCGCTTACTGTGTGCAGAGCACTGGACTAAGCGCTTGGGAAGTACACGTTGGCAACATCTAGAGACAGTGGGCTCACAGTCTAGAAGCGCTTAGTACAGTGCTCTGCACACAGTAAGTGCTCAATAAATATGATTGAGTGAATAGAAGGGGGAGAGAGACAACAAAACAAACATAGTAACAAAATAAAATAATTAGAATAAATATGTACAAATTGCCCAAAGTCATACAGCTAGCAATTGGTGGAGCCAGAATTTGAACCCATAATAATAATAATAATAATAATAATAATAATGGCATTTATTAAGCGCTTACTATGTGCAAAGCACTGTTCTAAGCACTGGGAAGGTTACAAGGTGATCAGGTTGTCCCATGGGGGGCTCATAGTCTTAATCCCCATTTTACAGATGAGGTAACTGAGACACAGAGAAGTTGTGACTTTTCATTCATTCATTCATTCAGTCGTATTTATTGAGAGCTTACTGTGTGCAGAGCACTGGACTAAGCTCTTGGGAAGTCCAAGTTGGCAACATCTAGAGACGGTCGCTACCCAACAGTGGGCTCACAGTCTAGAAGCTCTTAGTACAGTGCTCTGCACCCAGTAAGCGCTCAATCAATACAATTGAGTGAATAGAAGGGGGAGAGAGACAGCAGAACAAACATATTAACAAAATAAAATAGTTAGAATAAATATGTACAAATTGCCCAAAGTCATACAGCTGACAATCATCATCAACCATCATCATCATCAATCGTATTTATTGAGCGCTTACTATGTGCAGAGCACTGTACGAAGCGCTTGGGAAGTACAAATTGGCAACATATAGAGACAGTCCCTACCCAACAGTGAGCTCACAGTCTAAAAGGGGGAATTGGTGGAGCTGGGATTTGAACCCATAATAATAATAATAATGGCATTTATTAAGCACTTACTATGTGCAAAGCACTGTTCTAAGCGCTGGGAAGGTTACAAGGTGATCAGGTTGTCCCATGGGGGGCCTCACAGTCTTAATCCCCATTTTACAGAGGAGGGAACTGAGGCCTAGAGAAGTTAAGAGACTTGCCCAAAGTCACACAGCTGGCAGTCGGTGGAGCCGGGATTTGAACCCATGACCTCTGACTCCAAAGCGCGTGTTCTTTTCCACTGAGACACGCTGCTCTTTCCTGCTGAGCCCTGCTGCTTCTCAGTGAGCCCCGCCGCTTCGCGTTGTGTGCCCTGCGTGTGTATGTGGTTTACGGTGTGAGCCCACCGTTGGGTAGGGACCGTCTCTATATGTTGCCAATTTGTACTTCCCAAGCGCTTAGTACAGTGCTCTGCGCATAATAAGCGCTCAATAAATACGATTGATGATGATGTTGGGTGTGCACGTTGTGTGGAGCCAAGGCGCGATCTTTGTGCCGTCCCTCTTGCGCAGGGAGGATCGTGATCGACGGGATCGACATCTCGAAACTCCCTCTGCACACGCTGCGGTCCAGGCTGTCCATCATCCTGCAGGATCCCATCCTCTTCAGCGGCTCCATTAGGCAAGTGTCACCGGCCTTCCCGCGGCCTCCGCTCCCGGGCCTCCGCTCCCGGGAATCTTCTCCCGGAGTCTTCGCTCCCGGGACAACATCTAGAGACGGTCCCTACCCAACAACGGGCTCACAGTCTAGAAGGGGGAGACAGACCACCAAACCAAACATGTGGACGGGTGTCAAGTCGTCAGAATAAATAGAAATAAAGCTACATGCACATCATTAACAAAATAAATAGAATAGTCAATAATAATAATAATAATGATGGCATTTATTAAGCGCTTACTATGTGCAAAGCGCTGTTCTAAGCGCTGGGGAGGTTACAAGGTGATCAGGTTGTCCCACGTGGGGCTCACAGTCTTCATCCCCATTTGACAGATGAGGGAACTGAGGCCCAGAGAAGTTTAGCGACTTGCCCAAAGTCACACAGCTGACAGTTGGCAGAGCCGGGATTTGAACCCATGACCTCTGACTCCAAAGCCCATGATCTTTCCCATTGAGCCACGCTGCAATAGGGAAAGGTTTAGACTGTGAGCCCACTGTTGGGTAGGGACTGTCTCTATAAGTTGCCAACTTGGACTTCCCAAGCGCTTAGTACAGTGCTCTGCACACAGGAAGCGCTCAATAAATACGATTGATTGACTGATTGATTAATAAATCTGTACAAACATAGGTGTGGGAGGGGAAGGGGATAGGGCCGGGGGATGGGGAGGAGGAGAGGGAAGAGGGGGCTCAGTGTGGGAAGGCCTCTTGGAGGAGGTGAGCTCTCAGGAGGGTTTTGAAGGGCAGATGTGCGGAGGGAGGGCATTCCGGGCCAGGGGGAGGACGTGGACCAGGGATTGACGGCGGGATGGGAAAGAAGGAGGCCCGGTGAGGTGGTGAGTGGTGGCAGAGGAGCGGAGGGTGCGAGCTGCGATGGAGAAGGACAGAAGGGAGGGGAGGGAGGAGGGGGCCAGGGGATGGATGGACAGCCTTGAAGCCCAGGGTGAGGAGTTTTTGCTTGATGCGTAGCTTGGATGGTAGCCACTGGAGATTTTTGAGGAGGCCTCCTGGGGCCTCCACTCCTGGCGCCTCCTCTCCCAGAGCCTCCAGTCCTGGGACTCCACTCCCAAGGCCTCCTCTCCTGGGTCTCTTCTCCCAGAGTCTTTACTCCTGGGGCCTCCACTCCTGGCACCTCCTCTCCCAGAGCCTCCACTCCTGGGACCTCCACTCCAAGGGCCTCCTCTCCCGGGTCTCTTTTCCCAGAGTCTTCACTCCTGGGGCCTCTCCTCCTGGCGCCTCCTCTTCTCCCAGAACCTCCACTCCTGGTACCTCCACTCTCAGGGCCACCACTCCCTGGTCTCTTCTCCCAGAGTCTTCACTCCTGGGGCCTCCCCTCCTGGTGCCTCCTCTCCCAGAGCCTCCACTCCTGGGCCCTCCACTCCCAGGGCCTCCTCTCCCGGGTTTCTTCTCCCAGAGTTTTCACTCCTGCATCCTCCCCTCCTGGTGCCTCCTCTTCCATAGCCTCCACTCCTGGGCCCCCAAGTCCCAGAGCCTCCTCTCCCGGGTCTCTTCTCCCAGAGTCTTCAATCCTGGGGCCTCCACTCCTGACCCCTCCTCTCCCAAAGCCTCCACTCCTGAGACCTCCACTCCCAGGGCCTCCTCTCCGGGGTCTCTTCTCCCAGAGTCTTCACTCCTGAGGCCTCCACTCCTGGCACCTCCTCTCCCAGAGCCTCCACTCCTGGGACCTCCACTCCAAGGGCCTCCTTTCCCGGGTCTCTTCTCCCAGAGTCTTCACTCCTGGGGCCTCCACTCCTCGTGCCTCCTCTCCCAGAGCCTCCACTCCTGTGCCCTCCACTCCCAGGGCCACCACTCCCGGGTCTCTTCTCCCAGAGTCTTCAATCCTGGGGCCTCTCCTCCTGGTGCCTCCTCTTCTCCCAGAGCCTCCACTCCTGGGCCTTCCACTCCCAGGGCCTCCTCTCCCGGGTCTCTTCTCCCAGAGTCTTCAATCCTGGGGCCTCTCCTCCTGGTGTCTCTTCTTCTCCCAGAGCCTCCACTCCTGGGACCTCCACTCTCAGGGCCACCACTCCCGGGTATCTTCTCCCAGACTCTTCACTCCTGGGGCCTCTCCTCCTGGCGCCTCCTATTCTCCCAGAGCCTCCACTCCTGGGACCTCCACTCTCAGGGGCACCACTCCCGGGTCTCTTCTCCCAGAGTCTTCACTCCTGGAGCCTCCCCTCCTGGCGCCTCCATTCCTGGAGCCTCTTCTTCTCCCAGAGCCTCCACTCCTGGGCCCTCCACTTCCAGGGCCTCCACTCCCAGGTCTCTTCTCCCAGACTCTTCACTCCTGGGGCCTCCCCTCCTGGTGCCTCCACTCCTGGCGTCTCTTCTTCTCCCAGAGACTCCACTCCTGGGACCTCCATTCCCAGGGCGTCCACCCCCGGGTCTCTTCTCCCAGAGGCTTTACTCCTGGGGCTTCCTCTCCCGGCACTTCTTCTTCTCCCAGAGCCTCCACTACTGGGCCCTCCACTCCAAGAGCCTTCACTCCTGAGTCTCTTCTCCCAGAGTCTTCACTCGTGGGGCCTCCCCTCCTGGTTCCTCCTCTCCCAGAGCCTCCATTCCTGGGACCTCCACTTCCAGGGTCTCCACTCCTGGCTATCTTCTTCCAAAGGCTTCACTCCTGGGGCCTCCCCTCCTGGTGCCTCCCCTCCTGGTGCCTCCACTCCTGGCGCCTCTTCTTCTCCCAGAGACTCCACTCCTGGGACCTCCATTCCCAGGGCGTCCACCCCTGGGTCTCTTCTCCCAGAGGCTTTACTCCTGGGGCTTCCTCTCCCGGCACTTCTTCTTCTCCCAGAGCCTCCACTACTGGGCCCTCCACTCCCAGAGCCTTCACTCCTGAGTCTCTTCTCCCAGAGTCTTCACTCATGGGGCCTCCCCTCCTGGTGCCTCCACTCCTGGCGCCTCTTCTTCTCCCAGAGACTCCACTCCTGGGACCTCCATTCCCAGGGCGTCCACCCCTGGGTCTCTTCTCCCAGAGGCTTTACTCCTGGGGCTTCCTCTCCCGGCACTTCTTCTTCTCCCAGAGCCTCCACTACTGGGCCCTCCACTCCAAGAGCCTTCACTCCTGAATCTCTTCTCCCAGAGTCTTCACTCGTGGGGCCTCCCCTCCTGGTTCCTCCTCTCCCAGAGCCTCCATTCCTGGGACCTCCACTTCCAGGGTCTCCACTCCTGGCTATCTTCTTCCAAAGGCTTCACTCCTGGGGCCTCCCCTCCTGGTGCCACCCCTCCTGGTGCCTCCACTCCTGGCGCCTCTTCTTCTCCCAGAGACTCCACTCCTGGGACCTCCATTCCCAGGGCGTCCACCCCTGGGTCTCTTCTCCCAGAGGCTTTACTCCTGGGGCTTCCTCTCCCGGCACTTCTTCTTCTCCCAGAGCCTCCACTACTGGGCCCTCCACTCCCAGAGCCTTCACTCCTGAGTCTCTTCTCCCAGAGTCTTCACTCGTGGGGCCTCCCCTCCTGGTGCCTCCACTCCTGGCGCCTCCACTCCTGGCACCTCTTCTTCTCCCAGAGCCTCCACTCCTGGGACCTCCACTCTCAGGGCCTCCTCTCCTGGGTCTCTTCTCCCAGAGTCTTCACTCCTCTAGCCTCTGTTCCTGGTCCTCCTTCCCCACAGCCTCCTCTCTCGAGGCCTCCATTTCCAGGGCCTCCTCTCTCAGGGCCTCCATTCCTGGGCATCTATTCCTGAAGCCTCCAATCCTGGGATCTCCTCTCCTGGGGCCTCTGCTCCCGGAGCCTTACGTGTCTGCTGTGTGGCCTTGGCAGAGTCTCTTCACTTCTCTGGGCCTCCGTTCCCTCGGAAAATGGGGATGGAGACTGTGGGCCCCATGTGGGACAGGGATGCAACCCGATTTGCCTGGATCCACCCCAGCGCTTAGTACAGTGCTTGGCACAAAGTAAGCGCTTAACAAATACCACAATTATTATTATTATTATTGCATATATTATTACCAGCCTCTCCCTGCCGAGTGGACCTACTTTGCCCCCGGTGAAGACACTCACACTCAGATACACACAATCTTGTGTAATCAGGGGCAGCCGGAGGCCGAGGAGGGGAAAGGCGTCACATCCCACCCCCGGCACATCATCATCATCATCATCAATCGTATTTATTGAGCTCTTACTGTGTGCAGAGCACTGTACTAAGCGCTTGGGAAGTACAAATTGGCAACATATAGAGACAGTCCCTACCCAACAGTGGGCTCACAGTTTAAAAGGGGGAGACAGACAACAAAACCAAACATAACCCAAACATGCCCACCCTCACACGGCTGCTTCTCATTCATTCATTCAATCGTATTTATTGAGCGCTTGCTGTGTGCAGAGCACTGTACTAAGCGCTTGGGAAGTACAAGTTGGCAACATGTAGAGACGGTCCCTACCCAACGCTGGGCTCTTCTCCCCGCGACAACGGATGAAGCTGCGCTGAGTTCCAGGCCAGACTATTAATGATGATGATGATGATAATGATGACAGTATTTGTTGAGCACTTACCATGTGCCCAGCACTGTTCTCAGCTCTGGGGGAGATACAAGGTGATCAGGATGTCCCACGTGGGGTTCACAGTCTTCATCCCCATTTTACAGGTGAGGTAACTGAGGCACAGAGAAGTGAAGTGTCTTGCCCAAAGTCACACAGCCGACAAGCGGCGGAGCCGGGATTAGAACCCACGACCTCTGACTCCCAAGCCCGGGCTCTTTCCGCTGAGCAAGCGGCGCCGAGCTCCAGGCTGTAATAATAATGATGGCTTTTGTTGAGCACTTACTATATGCGAAGCACTGTTCTAAGCGCTGGGGTGGATACAAGGTGATCAGGTTGTCCCACGTGGAGCTCACAGTCTTCATCCCCATTTTCCAGATGAGGTGACTGAGGCCCAGAGAAATTAAGTGACGTGCCCAAAGTCACACAGCTGACAAGTGGCGGAGCCGGGATTATTAATGATGATGATGATGATCATAAAGGTATTTGTTAAGTGCTTACTATGTGCCAAGCACTGTTCTAAGCACTGGGGGAGATACAAGATAATCAGGTTGTCCCACGTGGGGCTCACAGTCTTAATAATAAAATAATAATAATCCACAATAATAATAATGATGGCATTTATTAAGCGCTTACTATTGTGCCAAGCACTGTTCTAAGCGCTGAGGAGGTTACAAGATGATCAGGTTGTTCCACGGGGGGGCTCACAGCCTTCATCCCCATTTTCCAGATGAGGTCACTGAGGCCCAGAGAAGTGAAGCAACTTGCCCAAAGTCACCCAGCTGACAAGTGGCGGAGCCGGGATTTGAACCCATGACCTCTGACTCCCAAGCGCGGGCTCTTTCCACTGAGCCTTGCTGCTTCTGCTGAGAAGAGCCTTCCCCAAGCATCCAATCTCCTCCGATCCAAATTGGGGAACAAATTTGCCTCTCCTAACGGAACCGCGGGGAAACGCTTCCTTATGGAAAGAGCCCAAGCGTGGCAGTCGGAGGACCCGGGTTCTAATCCTGGCACAGGCTCTTGTTCTTTTAGACTGTGAACCCACTGTTGGGTAGGGACTGTCTCTATATGTTGCCGACTTGTACTTCCCAAGCGCTTAGTACAGTGCTCTGCATGCAGTAAGCACTCAATAAATACGATTGATTGTTCGCAGCGTGACCTCAGGCAATTCGCTTCGCTTCTCTCTGCCTCAGTCTCCCCGCCTGCAAAATGGGGTTTCAGCACCTTTCATTCATTCATTCAGTGGTATTTATTGAGCGCTTACTGTGTGCAGAGCACTGGACTAAGCGCTTGGGAAGTACAAGTCGGCAACATCTAGAGACGGTCCCTACCCAACAGCGGGCTCACAGTCTAGAAGGGGGAGACGGACAACAAGACGGAACATATTTACAAAATAAAATAAATAGAATAAATATGTAAAAATAAAATAAATAGGGTAATAAATATGTACAAACATATATACATATATACAGGTGCATATATTTGTCTTCCTCCTTAGATAGGGAGCCCTATATGGGCCAGGGTTGTGTCTTATCCGACTGTCTTCAATCTATCCCAGGGCTAGTATGGCGATTGACACATAGTAAGGGCTTCACAATCACCACAATTAAAATAATAATAATGGTATTTGTTAAGCGCTTACTATGTGCCAAGCACTGTTCTAAGCGCTGGGGGGGTTACAAGTGTAATCAGGTTGTCCCACATGGGGCTCACAGTCCCATGTTCCAGATGAGGTAACTGAGGCACAGGGAAGTGATTTGCCCAAGGTCACACAGCCGACAGTGGCGGAGCCGGGATTAGAACCCACGGCCTCTGACTCCCAAGCCCGGGCTCTTTCCACTGAGCCACGCTGCTTCCTCCAATTGTCAGCTGTGAGACTTTGGGCAAGTCACTTAACTTCTCTGTGCCTCAGTAACCTCATCTTTAAAATGGGTATTAAAAATGTGAGCCCCCCTTGGGACAGCCTGATCACCTTGTAACCTCCCCAGCGCTTAGTACAGTGCTTTTCACATAGTAAGCGCTTAATAAATGTCGCCATTATTATTATTATTACTCTCTACTGCTGATAATCCCCCCTCAGGGTGGCACCTGGAGAGTTTCCAGTCCTCTACCATTCATTCATTCATTCAATGGTGTTTATTGAGCGCTTACTGTGTGCAGAGCACTGGACTAAATGCTTGGGAAGTCCAAGTTGGCAACATATAGAGACGGTTCCTACCCAACAGTGGGCTCACAGTCTAGAAGGGGGAGGTCTCGGCTACTGGAGGGAGAGTGAAGCCGAGGCCTGTCCATTCCAGGCCTCGGTTGCCCAGTGGCTAGCAGTTTTTAGACTGTGAGCCCACTGTTGGGTAGGGACTGTCTCTATGTGATGCCAATTTGTACTTCCCAAGCACTTAGTACAGTGCTCTGCACATAGTAAGCGCTCAATAAATACGATTGATTGATTGATTGATTGAGTGTCAGGCCATCGGCTACAAGCCCAAACTCCCCCGTGCCGGGCAGCAGCGGCCCGGGACAGAGTCCAGGGAGGAGACTCGAGTTGACCACGCGGAAGGCGGCCGTGGTCAACCGCTTCCCGATTTTTCCCAAGAAAACTCTGTGGATCCACTACTGGAATGATGGGAGACGGAGAGCGGGGCCTTCTGGGAGAGATGAGGCCTTTTCATCACTATGGTGATGATGATGATGATGATGATGGCATTGATTAAGCACTTACTATATGCAAAGCACTGTTCTAAGCGCTGGGGAGGCTACAAGGTGCTCAGGTTGTCCCACGGGGGGCTCCCAGTCTTCATCCCCAGTTTACAGATGAGGTAACTGAGGCCCAGAGAATAATAATCATAATAATGATAATAATGATGATGATGATGATGATGATAATAATAATAATGATAATAATAATGACATTTGACTGTGAGCCCACTGTTGGGTAGGGACCGTCTCTGTATGTTGCCAACTTGTACTTCCCAAGCGCTTAGTACAGTGCTCTGCACACAGTAAGCGCTCAGTAAATACGATTGATTGATTAAGCGCTTACTATGTGCAGAGCACTGTTCTAAGCACTGGGGGGGGTACAAGGTGATCAAGTTGTTCCACGTGGGGCTCACAGTCTTAATCCCCCTTTTACAGATGAGGTAACTGAGGCTCAGAGAAGTTAAGTGACTTGCCCAAGGTCACACAGCAGACATGTGGCGGGGGCGGGATTTGAACCATGACCTCTGACTCCAAAGCCCGGGCTCTTTTACGATGAGCCACACTGCTATGGGTCAGACAAGACAAGTAGAGATAATAATTATAAAGCAATAATGAAAGCACTTAATAAATAATAATAATGATGGTATTTGTTAAGCGCTTACTATGTACCAAACACTGTTCTAAGCGCTGGGGTAGATGGAAGGTCATCAGGTTGTCCCACGTGGGTCTCACAGTCTTCATCCCCATTTGACAGATGAGGGAACTGAGGCCCAGAGAAGCCCAAAGTCACACAGCGGACAAGTGGCGGAGCCGGGATTAGAACCCAGGACCTCTGACTCCCAAGCCCGGGCTCTTTCCACTGAGCCACGCTGCTGTTGTAATAATTCCTTATTAGATACTAAGTACATGGGTAAATACAAGGTTACCAGATCAGAGAGAATTCCAAACAGGACTCATACTAATTCTTAATCAATCAATCGTATTTATTGAGCGCTTACTGTGTGCAGAGCACTGTACTAAGCGCTTGGGAAGTACAAGTTGGCAACACATAGAGACAGTCCCTACCCAACAGTGGGCTCACAGTCACAGTCCACTGGCTTTGGAGAAGCAGCGTGGCGCAGTGGAAAGAGCCAGAGGTCATGGGTTCAAATCCCAGCTCCACCACCCGTCAGCTGTGTGACTTTGGGCAAGTCACTTCACTTCTCTGTGCCTCAGTTACCTCATCTGGAAAACGGGGATTAAGACTGTGAGCCCCCCGTGGGACAACCTGATCACCTTGTAACCTCCCCAGCGCTTGGAGCAGTGCTTTGCACATAGTAAGCGCTTAACAAATACCATCGTCATTATTATTATTTAAAGCCGTCAATCAGCTCAGCCCCTCCTATCACCTCCCTGATTTCCCACTATTTATTCCTTCCTTCAATTCAATCATATTTATTGAACGCTTACTGTGGGTGGAGCACTGTACTAAGCACTTGGGAGAGTCCAATACAACAACAAATGGACAAATTCCCTGCCCAAAACGAGCTCTTTGTCTAGAGGGGGTGATGGATCTTAATCTACATAATTAAATGAATAAATCATCATCATCATCACCATCAACGTAATCGTCAGTATGTACTGAGCACCTTAACATCTACAAGACATTGTTCTGAGCATTTGGGAGAGGACACCATAAAAAAAGATATAATCCCTATCCTCTGGGAAGCAGCGTGGCTCAGTGGAAAGAGCCCGGGCTTTGGAGTCAGAGGTCATGGGTTCAAATCCCGCTCCGCCGATTGTCAGCTGGGTGACTTTGGGCCAGTCACTTCACTTCTCTGGGCCTCGGTGACCTCATCTGGAAAATGGGGATGAAGACTGTGAGCCCCACGTGGGACAACCTGATCACCTTGTATCCCCCCCAGTGCTTAGAACAGTGCTTTGCACATAGTAAGCGCTTAACAAATACCATCATCATCATCATCATCAATCGTATTTATTGAGTGCTTACTGTGTGCAGAGCACTGTACTGAGCGCTTGGGAAGTACAAGTTGGTAACATATAGAGACAGTCCCTACCCAGCAGTGGGCTCACGGTCTAAAAGGGGGAGACAGAGAACAAAACTACCATCATTATTATTATTTAAAAATCTAATGTAGGGATCAGGGAGACTTTAGTTCATTTGTTCATTATTCTATCGTATTTATGGAGCACTTACTGTGCGCAGAGCACTGTACTAAGCGCTTGGGAAAGTGCAGTACAACACTAGACAGTGCCAATCCCTGCCCACAGCGAGCTCCCACAGCTCAGCCGGCACAAGTCGCTCCTCTGATGCCAACCTTCTCACTATAGAGCAGCAGCGTGGCTCAGTGGAAAGGGCCCGGGCTTTGGAGTCCGAAGTCATGGGTTCAAATCCCGACTCCGCCGCTTGTCAGCTGTGTGACTTTGGGCAAGTCACTTCACTGGGCCTCTGTTCCCTCATCTGGAAAATGGGGATGAAGACTGTGAGCCCCCCGTGGGACAAGCTGATCACCGTGTAACCTCCCCAGCGCTTAGAACAGTGCTTTGCAATCAATCAATCAATCAATCGTATTTATTGAACACTTACTATGTGCAGAGCACTGTACTAAGCGCTTGGGAAGTACAAATTGGCAACACATAGAGACAGTCCCTACCCAACAGTGGGCTCACAGTCTAAAAGGCTGTGCTTTGCACATAGTAAGCGCTTAATAAATGCTCTTATTATTATTTTCTCGCCGTCAACCCGTGGCCCCCGTCTTGCTTCTGGCCCGGAATGCCCTCCCTCTGCACATCCGCCAAGCTAGCTCTCTTCCCCCCTTCAAAGCCCTCCTGAAGGCCCACCTCCTCCAGGAAGCCTTCCCTGACTGAGCCCCCCTTTTCCTCATCTCCCACTCCCTTCTGCGTCCCCCGACTCGCTCCCTTTCTTCACCCCCCCTCCCAGCCCCACTCCACTTCTGTCCATTTCCCTCCTTAATTTATTTCTATTCCTAATAATAATAATTTTGGTATTTGTTAAGCGCTTCCTATGTGCAATGCACTGTTCTAAGCGCTGGGGAGGATACAAGGTGATCAGGTTGTCCCACGTGGGGCTCACAATCTTAATCCCCATTTTACAGATGAGGGAACTGAGGCATAGAGAAGCGAGGTGACTTGCCCAAAGTCCCACAGCTGATAAGCGGTGGAGCCGGGATTTGAACCCATGACCTCTGACTCCAAAGCCCGGGCTCTTTCCACCGAGCCACGCTGCTTCCCCTTCATGTCCGTCTCCTCCTCTAGACTGTAAGCCCGCTGAGGTGCTGCTGTATTGCACCCTCCCAAGCGCTCAGTACAGTTCTCTGCACCCAGTAAGCACTCAAAAAGTGCGACTGACTGACCAAATGATTTACAGATGGGGAGGCTGAGGCCCAGATAGTTGCAGTGACTTGTCCAAGGTCTCGCCGTGGGAACGGAAACCCAGATCTCACGATTCCCTTTCCCTTGCTCTCATCACCGAGCCCCTCTGGGCAGTGAGGTAGCCGCCTCTGATGTCTGGCAAAATAATAATAATAATAATAATGATGTTGGTATTTCTATCCCATTTATTTTATTACATTTCTATTACATTTCTATTTTATTACATCCTATTTATTTTATTTTGTTGGTATGTTTGGTTCTGTTCTCTGTCTCCCCCTTTTAGACTGTGAGCCCACTGTTGGGTAGGGACCGTCTCTATGTGTTGCCAATTTGTACTTCCCAAGCGCTTAGTACAGTGCTCTGCACATAGTAAGCACTCAATAAATACTATTGATTGATTGATTGATTGATTGATTAAGCGCTTACTATGGGCCGAACACCGTTGACGCCTAACTCTTTCAATTTTTCTCCCCTGCAGGTTTAATTTGGACCCAGAATGTAAATGTACTGACGACAGGCTTTGGGAAGCTCTGGAAATCGCCCAGCTTAAGAACATGGTCAAATCACTCCCGGGAGGTTTGGGTATGACTTTTAATTACCGATGTTAATCGTTTAAGATACGGTTTTGGGGGGTTATTTTCAAATGGTATTTGTTAAAAAAATAAAAATAATGGCATTTGTTCAGCGCTTACTATGTGTAAAGCACTGGGGATACAAGGTGATCAGGTTGTCCCACGTGGGGCTCACAGTCAATCCCCATTTTACAGATGAGGTGACTGAGGCTCAGAGAAGTTAAGTGACTTGCCCAAGGTCACACAGCAGATGTGGCGGAGCCAGGATTCGAACCCATGACCTCTGGCTCCAGAGCCCGGGCAACCTTGGTGTCATCCTCGACTCCGCTCTCTCATTCACCCCTCACATCCAAGCCGTCACCAAAACCTGCCGGTCTCAGCTCCGCAACATTGCCAAGATCCGCCCTTTCCTCTCCATCCCAACCGCTACCCTGCTCATTCAAGCTCTCATCCTATCCCATCTGGACTACTGCACCAGCCTTCTCTCTGATCTCCCATCCTCGTGTCTCTCTCCACTTCAGTCCATACTTCATGCTGCTGCCCGGATTATCTTTGTCCAGAAGCGCTCTGGACATATCACTCCCCTCCTCAAAAACCTCCAATGGCTACCGATCAATCTGCGCATCAGGCAGAAACTCCTCACCCTGGGCTTCAAGGCTGTCCATCACCTCGCCCCCTCCCACCTCACCTCCCTTCTCTCCTACTGCCCAGCCCGCACCCTCCGCTCCTCCACCACTAATCTCCTCACTGTACCTCGCTCTCGCCTGTCCCGCCATCGACCCCCAGCCCACGTCATCCCCCGGGCCTGGAATGCCCTCCCTCTGCCCATCCGCCAAGCTAGCTCTCTTCCTCCCTTCAAGGCCCTGCTGAGAGCTCACCTCCTCCAGGAGGCCTTCCCAGATTGAGCCCCTTCTTTCCTCTCCCCCTCGTCCCCCTCTCCATCCCCCCGCCTTACCGCCTTCCCCTCCCCACAGCACCTGTATATATGTATATATGGTTGTACATATTTATTACTCTGTTTATTTATTTATTTATTTATTTTACTTGTACATTTCTATCCTACTTATTTTATTTTGTTGGTATGTTTGGTTCTGTTCTCTGTCTCCCCCTTTTAGACTGCGAGCCCACTATCGGGTAGGGACTGTCTCTATGTGATGCCAATTTGTACTTCCCAAGCGCTTAGTACAGTGCTCTGCACATAGTAAGCGCTCAATAAATACGATTGATTGATTGATTGATTGATTGAGCCACGCTGCTTCTCCGAGGCTCAGTGGTAAGCTGAGGTTACGGAGTGGGACCACTCCGAGGTTCAGTGCTTCTTATGTGCCAGGCACCGGGATAGATATGAGTTAATCAATCAATCAGTCAATCAATCAATCAATCAATCATATTTATTGAGCGCTTACTGTGTGCAGAGTGCTGTACTAAGCGCTTGGGAAGTACAAGTTGGCAACATATAGAGAGAGTCCCTACCCAACAGTGGGCTCACAGTCTAATCAGGTTGGACACGGTCCGTGTCCCAAATGGGGCTCACAGTCTTAATCCCCATTTTACAGATGAGGTCACTGAGGCAACAGAGAATAATGGTAATAATGATGTCATTTATTCATTCATTCATTCAATCATATTTATTGAGCGCTTACTGTGTGCAGAGCACTGTACTAAGCGCTTGGGAAGTCCAAGTTGGCAACATACAGAGACGGTCCCTACGCAACAGTGGGTTCACAGTCTAGAAGGGGGAGACAGAGAACAAAACAAAACATATTAATAAAATAAAATGAATAGCATAAATATGTACAAATAAAATAGAGTAATAAATCCGTATAAAGATATATACATATATACAGGTGCTGTGGGGAGGGGAAGGAGGTAAGGCGGGGGGAAGGGGAGGGAGAGAGGAAGGAGGGGGCTCAGTCTGGGAAGGCCTCCTGGAGGAGGTGAGCTCTCAGTAGGGCTTTGAAGGGATTATGTGCCAAGCACTGTTTTAAGCACTGGGGGAGATACAAGGTGATCAGGTTGTCCCATGTGGGGCTCACAGTCTTAATCCCCATTTTCCAGATGAGATAACTGAGGCCCAGAGAAGTGAAGTGACTTGCCCAAAGTCACACAGCAGACAAGTGGTGGAGGCGGGATTAGAACCCACAACCTCTGATTCCCAAGCCCGGGCTTTAAAGCCATGATTCTTCTGTAGCTTTGATTGAATGATGAGTAGCAATGTGGTTCAGTGGAAAGAGCCTGGGATTTACGGTCAGAGGCCCTGGGTTCTAATCTCAGCTCTGCCACTTCTCTGCTGTGTGACCTCGGGAGAGTCAACTTCACTTCTCTGTGCCTCCGTTCCCTCATCTGTAAAATGGGGATGAAAACTGTGAGCCCCATGTGGGACAGGGACTGTGTATATTTGCACATATTTATTATTCTATTTATTTTATTAATGATGTGTATAATGATAATAATGAGGGCACTTATTAAGCGCTTACTATGTGCAAAGCACTTTTCTAAGCACTGGGGAGGTTACAAGGTGATGAGGTTGTCCCACGGGGGGGCTCACAGTCTTAATCCCCATTTTACAGATGAGGTAACTGAGGCACAGAGAAGTTAATTGACTTGCCCAAAGTCACACAGCTGACAATTGGCGGAGCTGGGATTTGAACCCATGACCTCTGACTCCAAAGCCCGCTGCTTCTCTAGATGTATATATATCTTTTAGACTGTGAGCCCACTGTTGGGTAGGGACTGTCTCTATATGTTGCCAATTTGTACTTCCCAAGCGCTTAGTACAGTGCTCTGCACATAGTAAGCGCTCAATAAATACGATTGATGATGATGATGATGATAATATATACAATATATACAATATATAATATGATGCTACTGATGCCTCTCTATTTGTTTTGTTTTGTTGTCTGTCTCCCCCCTTCTAGACTGTAAGCCCATTGTTGGGTAGGGATTGTCTCTATCAGAGAAGCAGCGTGGCTCAGTGGAAAGAGCCTGGGCTTTGGAGTCAGAGGTCATGGGTTCAAATCCTGGCTCCCGCCACTTGTCAGCTATGTGACTTTGGGCAAGTCACTTCAACTTCTCTATGCCTCAGTTCCTTCATCTGTAAAATGGGGATTAAGACTGTGAGCCCCCCGTGGGTCAACCTGATCACCTTGTAACCTCCCCAGTGCTTAGAACAGTGCTTTGCACATAGTAAGCGCTTAACAAATGACATTATTATTATTATTATTATTATTATTATTATTATTATTATTATTATTATTATCTGGTGTGGAATTGAACTTTCCAAGCGCTTAGTACAGTGCTCTGCATACAGTAAGCACTCAATAAATATGATTGAATGAATTAATTCTCTGCACACAGTAAGAACTCAATAGGTATGATTGAATGAATGAATGAATGAACCTGATTAGCTTGCAATAATAATAATTATGGTACTTGATAATGATGGTATCTGTTAAACACTTACTATGTGCCAAGCACTGTTCTAAGCGCTGGGGAGGTTACAAGGTGATCAGGTTGTCCCACGGGGGCCTCACAGTCTTAATCCCCATTTTCCAGATGAGGTCACTGGGGCCCAGAGAAGTGAAGTGACTTGCCCAAAGTCACACAGCTGGCAAGTGGCAGAGCCAGGATTAGAACCCACGACCTCTGAATCCCAAGCACTGGATTCTTATCTGTAAAATGGGGATGAAGACTGTGAGCCCCCCGTGGGACAACCTGATCACCTTGTAACCTCCCCAAGCGCTTAGAACAGTGCTTTGCACATAGTAAGCGCTTAATAAATGCCATTATTATTATCATTTATTATTGTTATTATTATTATTATTATTATTATCATTATTATTATTATTATTATTATTATTATTCCCACTGAGCCACGCTGCTTCTCACGTTCCTGGGCCGGGTACTTGTTAAGCACTTACTGCTTGCCAAGCACTTTTCTAAGCACTGGGGTAGATACAAAGTCATCATCTTGGGCACAGTATGTGTCCCATTTGGGGCTCACAGTCTTCATCCCCATTTTCCAGATGAGGAAACCGAGGCCCAGAGAAGTAAAGTGACTTGCCCAAGGTCTCCCACAGCAGAGAAGTGGCGGTGCCGGGATTAGAACCCAAGTCCTTCCAACTCCCAGGCCCGGGCTCTAACCATCGGGCCTCGCTGCTTCTCAACGTTAAGAACATCACCTTGGTAGCCCGTAAAATCCGTATCACGGGGGACAACCTTGATCACCTTGTATCCCCCCAGCGCTTAGAACAGTGCTTTGCACATAGTAAGCGCTTAACAAATGCCATTATTATTATTATTATTATTATTATTATTATTATTATTATTATTATCACAAATTACCAATCCACCTGGAAACATGAATGTTAAGATCAGTGGAGTCTCCGTGTCCACCCTGATTAGCTTGGCGTTCCTTAGATGTAGCGTGGCTCTGGAAAGAGCCCGGGCTTTGGAGTCAGAGGACACGGGTTCTAATCCCGGCTCTGCCACTTGTCTGCTGTGTGACCCTGGGCAAGCCACTTCACTTCTCTGGGCCTCAGTTCCCTCATCTGGAAAATGAGGATAATAATAATAATGTTGGTATTTCTTAAGCGCTTACTATGTGCCAAGTGCTGTTCTAAGCGCTGGGGGGGATACAAGGTGATCACGGTTGTCCCACGTGTGGTTCACAGTCTTCATCCCCATTTTATAGATGAGGGAACTGAGGTTCAGAGAAGTTAAGTGACTTGCCCAAGGTCATACAGCTGACAAGTGGTGGAACTAGGATTCGAACCCATGACCTCTGACTCCCAAGCCTGCACTCTTTCCACTGAGCCACACTGCTTCTCTGAGGATGAAGACTGTGAGCCCCACACTGGACAACCTGATAATAATAATAATAATAATAATAATAATAATAATAATAATGATAATAATAATAGCATTTGTTAAGAGCTTACTATGTGCAAAGCACTGTTCTAAGCGCTGGGGGGGATACAAGGTAATTAGGTTGTCCCACGTGGGGCTCACAGTCTTAATCCCCATTTTACAGATGAGGAACTAAGGCACAGAGAAGTGAAGTGACTTGCCCAAAGTCACACAGCTGACAAGTGGCGGAGCCGGGATTAGAACCCATAACCTCTGACTCCCAAGCCCGGGCTCTTTCCACTGAGCCACGCTGCTTCTCTAATGGCATCTATTAAGCGCTTACTAAGTACAAAGCACTGTTCTAAGCGCTGGGAAGGTTACAAGCTGATCCGGTTGTCCCACGTGGGGCTCACAGTCTTAATCCCCATTTTCCAGATGAGGTAACTGAGGCCCAGAGAAGGGAAGTGACTTACCCAAAGTCACACAGCTGACAAGTGGCGGAGCCAGGATTTGAACCCATGACCTCTGACACCAAAGCCCGGGCTCTTTCCACTAAGCCACGCTGATGACCTTGTATCTCCCCTGGGGCTTAGAACAGTGCTTAGCACATTTCTAGACTGTGAGCCGTTACTGGGTAAGGACCGTCTCTATATGTTGCCAACTTGGACTGCCCAAGCGCTTAGTACAGTGCTCCGCACACATTAAGCTCTCAATAAATACGATTGAATGAATGAATGAAGTGCTCAACAAACCCCATAATTATTATTATTATTACCCAAGCACTTAGTACAGTGCTCTGTACACAGTAAGCTCTCAATAAATACAATTGATTGAATGAATTAATGAATGAATGAATGAAGCGCTCAACAAACCCCATAATTATTATTATTATTATTACCCAAGCACTTAGTACAGTGCTCTGTACACAGTAAACTCTCAATAAATACGATTGAATGAATGAATGAATGAATGAAGCGCTCAACAAACCCCATAATTATTATTATTATTATTATCCAAGCACTTAGTACAGTGCTCTGTACACAGTAAGCTCTCAATAAATACGATTGAATGAATGAATGAATGAAGCTCTCAACAAACCCCATAATTATTATTATTATTACCCAAGCACTTAGTACAGTGCTCTGTACACAGTAAGCTCTCAATAAATATGATTGAATGAATGAATGAATGAATGAAGCACTCAACAAACCCCATAATAATAATTATTATTATTACCTAAGCACTTAGTACAGTGCTCTGTACACAGTAAGCTCTCAATAAATACGATTGAATGAATGAATGAAGTAAGCACTCAACAAACCCCATAATTGTTATTATTACCCAAGCACTTAGTACAGTGCTCTGTACACAGTAAGCTCTCAATAAATACGATTGAATGAAAGAATGAAGTAAGCACTCAACAAACCCCATAATTATTATTATCATTATTACCCAAGCACTTAGTACAGTGCTCTGTACACAGTAAGCTCTCAATAAATACGATTGAATGAATGAATGAATGAAGTAAGCGCTCAACAAAGCCCATAATTATTATTATTATTATTACCCAAGCACTTAGTACAGTGCTCTGTACACAGTAAGCTCTCAATAAATGCAATTGATTGAATGAATGAATGAATGAATGAATGAAGCACTCAACAAACCCCATAATTATTATTATTATTATTACCCAAGCACTTAGTACAGTGCTCTGTACACAGTAAGCTCTCAATAAATACGATTGAATGAATGAATGAAGTAAGCACTCAACAAACCCCATAATTGTTATTATTACCCAAGCACTTAGTACAGTGCTCTGTACACAGTAAGCTCTCAATAAATACGATTGAATGAATGAATGAAGTAAGCACTCAACAAACCCCATAATTATTATTATTATTATTACCCAAGCACTTAGTACAGTGCTCTGTACACAGTAAGCTCTCAATAAATACGATTGAATGAAAGAATGAAGTAAGCACTCAACAAACCCCATAATTATTATTATCATTATTACCCAAGCACTTAGTACAGTGCTCTGTACACAGTAAGCTCTCAATAAATACAATTGAATGAATGAATGAATGAATGAATGAATGAAGCACTCAACAAACCCCATAATTATTATTATTATTATTACCCAAGCACTTAGTACAGTGCTCTGTACACAGTAAGCTCTCAATAAATACGATTGAATGAATGAATGAAGTAAGCACTCAACAAACCCCATAATTGTTATTATTACCCAAGCACTTAGTACAGTGCTCTGTACACAGTAAGCTCTCAATAAATACGATTGAATGAATGAATGAATGAATGAATGAAGCGCTCAACAAACCCCATAGTTATTATTATTATTATTACCCAAGCACTTAGTACAGTGCTCTGTACACAGTAAGCTCTCAATAAATACGATTAAATGAATGAATGAAGTAAGCACTCAACAAACCCCATAATTATTATTATTATTATTACCCAAGCACTTAGTACAGTGCTCTGTACACAGTAAGCTCTCAATAAATACGATTGAATGAAAGAATGAAGTAAGCACTCAACAAACCCCATAATTATTATTATCATTATTACCCAAGCACTTAGTACAGTGCTCTGTACACAGTAAGCTCTCAATAAATACAATTGATTGAATGAATGAATGAATGAATGAATGAATGAAGCACTCAACAAACCCCATAATTATTATTATTATTATTACCCAAGCACTTAGTACAGTGCTCTGTACACAGTAAGCTCTCAATAAATACGATTGAATGAATGAATGAAGTAAGCACTCAACAAACCCCATAATTGTTATTATTACCCAAGCACTTAGTACAGTGCTCTGTACACAGTAAGCTCTCAATAAATACGATTGAATGAATGAATGAATGAATGAATGAATGAAGCGCTCAACAAACCCCATAGTTATTATTATTATTATTATCCAAGCACTTAGTACAGTGCTCTGTACACAGTAAGCTCTCAATAAATACGATTGAATGAATGAATGAAGCGCTCAACAAACCCCATAATTATTATTATTATTATTACCCAAGCACTTAGTACAGTGCTCTGTACACAGTAAGCTCTCAATAAATACGATTGAATGAATGAATGAATGAAGTAAGCGCTCAACAAACCCCATAATTATTATTATTATTACCCAAGCACTTAGTACAGTGCTCTGTACACAGTAAGCTCTCAGTAAATACGATTAACTGACTGAATGAATGAATGAATGAAGCGCTCAACAAACCCCATAATTATTATTATTATTATTACCCAAGCACTTAGTACAGTGCTCTGTACACAGTAAGCTCTCAATAAATACGATTGAATGAATGAATGAAGTAAGCACTCAACAAACCCCATAATTATTATTATTATTACCCAAGCATTTAGTACAGTGCTCTGTACACAGTAAGCTCTCAATAAATACGATTGAATGAATGAATGAAGTAAGCACTCAACAAACCCCATAATTATTATTATTATTACCCAAGCATTTAGTACAGTGCTCTGTACACGGTAAGCTCTCAATAAATACGATTGAATGAATGAATGAATGAAGCACTCAACAAACCCTCTGTACACAGTAAGCTCTGAATAAATACGATTGAATGAATGAATGAATGAAGCGCTCAACAAACCCCATAATTATTATTATTATTATTATTATTACCCAAGCACTTAGTACAGTGCTCTGTACATAGTAAGCTCTCAATAAATACGATTGAATGAATGAATGAATGAAGTAAGCACTCAACAAACCCCATAATTATTATTATTATTACCCCAGCGCTTAGTGCAGGGCCTGGCACTCTACACACAGTAAGCGCTCAATAAATATGATTTATTGATAGAAAGGGCTTAACTAATACCATAAAGAGGAAAGAAAAGGCCCTGACGATAGGCCCGGGGTTGATTTCTGGTGGTGCCTCTCGTTGCAGATGCGATGGTCACGGAAGGCGGGGAGAATTTCAGCGTGGGGCAGAGGCAACTGTTCTGCTTGGCCCGAGCCTTCGTCCGCAAGAGCAGCATCCTCATCATGGACGAGGCCACCGCCTCCATCGACATGGCTACGGTGAGTTAGCCCTTCCTGGGCCGGGATTCAATCAGAGGTCATGGGTTCGAATCCCGGCTCCGCCAATCAATAATAATAATAATAATGGCATTTGTTAAGCGCTTACTACGTGCAAAGCACTGTTACAGTGCTTTGCACGTAGTAAGCGCTTAACAAATGCCATTATTATTATTGATACATGCCATTATTATTATTCTGAGTGCTGGGGAGGATGCAAGGTGATAAGATTGTCCCACGTGGGGCTCCCCGTCTTCATCCCCATTTTACAGATGAGGGAACTGAGGCACAGAGAGGTTAAGTGACTTGCCCAAAGTCACGCAGCTGACAATTGGCGGAGCCAGGGTTTGAACCCATGACCTGTCCCCACAGCACCTGTATATATGTATATATGTTTGTACATATTTATTACTCTATTTATTTATTTATTTTACTTGTCCATATCTATTCTATTTATTTTATTTTGTTAGTATGTTTGGTTTTGTTCTCTGTCTCCCCCTTTTAGATTGTGAGCCTACTGTTGGGTAGGGACTGTCTCTGTATGTTGCCAATTTGTACTTCCCAAGCGCTTAGTACAGTGCTCTGCACATAGTAAGCGCTCAATAAATACGATTGATGATGATGATGATGATGATGATGATGATGACCTCTGACTCCAAAGCATGTGCTCTTTCCAAACTCACTGTGTGACTTTGGGCAAGTCACTTAACGTCTCTGGGCCTCAGTTCCCTCATCTGTAAAATGGGGATGAAGACTGTGAGCCCCCTGTGGGGCCACTTGATCACCTTGTAACCTCCCCAGCGCTTAGAACGGTGCTTTGCACTTAGTAAGCGCTTAACAAATGCCATTATTATTATTATTAAGCGCTTACTGTGTGCAGAGCACTGGACTAAGCGCTTGGGAACTACAAGTTGGCAACATATGGAGACGGTCCCTACCCAACAACGGGCTCACGGTCTAGAAAGGGGAGATGGGCAACAAAACAAATCATGGAGACGGGTGTCAAAATCATCAGAACAAATTCTAGCTAGATGCACATCATTAACAGAATAAATAGAATAGTAAATATATACAAGTAAAATAGAGTCATAAATCTTTACAGATATATATATATATATATATATATATATATATATACAGGTGCTGTGGGAGGAGGTAGGGCAGGGGGGATGGGGAGGAGGAGAGGAAAAAGGGGGCTCAGTCTGGGAAGGCCTCCTGGAGGAGGTGAACTCTCGGTAGGGCTTTGAAAGGAACTAGTTTGGTGGCTGTGCGGAGGGAGGGCATTCCGGGCCAGAGGAAGGATGTGGGCCAGGGGTCGATGGCGGGGCAGGCGAGAAGGAGGCCCAGGGAGGAGGTGAGCGGCGGCGGAGGAGCCGAGGGTGCGGGCTGCGATGGAGAAGGGGAGAAGGGAGGGGAGGGAGGAGAGGGCCAGGGGATGGGTGGACAGCCTGGAAGCCCAGGGGGAGGAGTTTTTGCTTGATTATCCATCTGACTGTCTGGCCGTCCCTGCCCGGATCATCATCAATCGTATTTATTGAGCGCTTACTGTGTGCAGAGTGACATCCAGTCCCAGATGTCCAGGAGATGGCTGAAGATCTCTGCCAGTGCTGTCCCTTCCCTGGGCCCTGGGCCATGTCCTTTCTCTGACCTAGAATAATAATAACTCTATTTATTACTCTACTTCTTTCTTTCTTTCTTTCTTTCTTTCTTTCTTTCTTTCTTTCTTTCTTTCTTTCTTTCTTTCTTTCTTTCTTTTTCTTTCTTTCTTTCTTTCTTTCTTTCTTTCTTTTTCTTTCTTTCTTTCTTTCTTTCTTTCTTCCCTCCTTTCCTCCTTTCCTTCTTTCCTTCCTTCCTTCCTTCCTTCCTTCCTTTCTTTCTTTCTTTCTTTCTTTCTTTCTTTCTTTCTTTCTTTCTTTCTTTCTTTCTTTCTCTCTCTCTCTCTTTCTATCTTTCTCTCTCTCTCTTTCTCTCTCTCTCTCTTTCTTTCTTTCTTTCTTTCTTCCTTTCTTTCTTTCTTTCTTTATCTTTCTTTCTTTCTTCCTTTCTTTCTTTCTTCCTTTCTTTCTTTCTTTCTTTTTCTTTCTTTCTTCCCTCCCTCCTTCCTTCCTTCCTTCCTTCCTTCCTTCCTTCCTTCCTTCCTTCCTTCCTTCCTCCCTCCCTCCCTCCCTCCCTTCCTTCCTTCCTTCCTTCCTTCCTTCCTTCCTTCCTTCCTTCCTTCCTTCCGTCCCTCCTTCCCTCCCTCCCTCCTTCCTTCCTTCCTTCCTTCCTTCCTTCCTTCCTTCCTTCCTTCCTTCCTTCCTTCCTCCCTCCCTCCCTCCCTCCCTCCCTCCCTCCCTCCCTCCCTCCTTCCTTCCTTCCTTCCTCCCTCCCTCCCTCCCTCCCTCCCTCCCTCCCTCCCTCCTCCCTCCCTCCCTCCCTCCCTCCCTCCCTTCCTTCCTTCCTTCCTTCCTTCCTTCCTTCCTTCCTTCCTTCCTTCCTTCCTTCTTCATTCCTTTCTTTCCTTCTTCATTCCTTTCTTTCTTTCCTTCTTTCCTTCTTTATTTTATTTGTACATATTTATTCTATTTATTTTATTTTGTTAATATGTTTTGTCTTGTTCTCTGTCTCCCCTTCTAGACTGTGAGCCTGCTGTTGGGTAGGGACCGTCTCTATATTTTGCCAACCTGTACTTCCCAAGTGCTTAGTCCGGTGCTCTGCACACAGTAAGCGCTCAATAAATATGATTGAATGAATGAATGAATGAATAACAATTATAATAATGGTATTTGTTAAGCGCTTACTATGGGCCAATAACTGTTCTCAGCACTGGGGTAGATACAGGGTGATCAGGTTGTCCCATGTGGGGCTCACCGTCTTCACCCCCATTTTACAGATGAGGGAACTGAGGCCCAGAGAAGTGAAGTGATTTGCCCAAAGTCACCCATCTGATAATACTTTGTACAGTTCTCTGCACACAGTAACGGCTCAATTCATTCACTCATTCATTCAATCGTATTTATTGAGCGCTTACTGTGTGCAGAGCACTGTACTAAGCACTTGGGAAGTCCAAGTTGGCAACATATAGAGACGATCCCTACCCAACGGTGGGCTCACAGTCTAGAAGCACTCAATAAATACGACTGAATGAACAATTGAAGTGGCAGAGCTGGGATTAGAACCCATGACCTCTGCCTCCCAAGACCGGGCTCTTTCCACTGAGCCAAGCTGCTTCTCTAGAGCACCCTCCCTCCTCAAATCCACCAGTCACTCTCCCCATTTTCAAAGTTTTCAGTGTGCCAGAGACCAGGGCCCCATGTGTGGTGTCACGTAATAATAATAATAATAATTGTGGTATCTATTAAGCGCTTACTACACTCCGGCCTCTGGCCGCCATCTGGTTTTCGTCCTCACACAGGAAGCCGGAGCGGGAGGCTGAGGGGAAGCTTGGGGGCTAGACTATGAGCCCACTGTTGGGTAGGGACCGTCTCTATATGTTGCCAACTTGGACTTCCCAAGCGCTTAGTACAGTGCTCTGCACACAGTAAGCGCTCAATAAATACGATTGAATGAATGGGTCCTTGGACGGGAAACCAACGGGGCGGGAGGGGAAGGGCGCTCCGCCAGAGCGGCCGGGAGGCTGAGGAGAGGCCTCAGCGGGGATTGTCGATTCATCCATCCATTCAATCGTATTTACTGAGCGCTTACTGTGTGCAGAGCACCGTACTAAGCGCTTGGAAAGGTATAATACAGTAATAATGAATGTTCTGGACTGTGAGCCCGCTGTTGGGTAGGGACCGTCTCTATATGTTGCCAACTTGTACTTCCCAAGCACTTAGTACAGTGCTCTGCACACAGTAAGCGCTCAATAAATAATAATAATAATAATGATAATAATGATGGCATTTATTAAGCACTTACTATGTGCAAAGCACAGTTCTAAGCTCTGGGGAGGTTACAAGGTGATCAGGTTGTCCCACAGGGGGGTTCACAGTCTTAATCCCCATTTTCCAGATGAGGGAACCGAGGCCCAGAGAAGTGAGGTGACTTGCCCAAAGTCACACAGCTGACAAGTGGCGGAGCCGGGATTTGAACCCGTGACCTCTGACTGTATTAAGCACTTGGGAAGTACAAGTTGTGGAAAGAGCACGGGCTCGGGAGTCAGAGGTCAGGGGTTCAAATCCTGGCTCCGCCAAGTGACAAATGAACTTGTACTTCCCAAGCGCTTAGTACAGTGCTCTGCCCACAGTAAGCGCTCAATAAAAATGATTGATTGATTGATTGTACTTCCCAAGCGCTTAGTACAGTGCTCTGCCCACAGTAAGCGCTCAATAAATACAATTGAATGAATGAATGAATAATAATAATAATGGCATTATTTGCCCCACACTGGACAACCTGATAATAATAATAACAATAATAATAATAATAATAATAATAATAATAATAGCATTTGTTAAGCCCTTACTATGTGCCACGCACTGTTCTAAGCACTGGGGGGATACAAGGTGATCAGGTTGTCCCACGTGGGGCTCCCAGCCTTCATCCCCGTTTTCCAGATGAGGGAACTGAGGCCCAGAGAAGTGAAATGACTTGTCCAAAGTCACACAGCTGACAATTTTCCTCGCCTCCTCTCCATCCACCCCCACCCGAACAGTGCCTTGCACATAGTAAGCGCTTAATAAATGCCATTATTATTATTATTATTATTATTATTATTATTATTATTATTATTATTACCTTCTTCCCCTCCCCACAGCACCTGTATAGATGTTAGTACAGATTTATTACTCTATTTATTTTACATGTCGTCCACACCCCAAATCCCCGGTGGGGTGTAGACCAGTCCCGCTCCAGAGGATAATCGCCGGAGGAAAGATGGGTTGGGTGACTCCTCTTTTTGTCTTTCAGGAAAACATTCTGCAGAAGGTGGTCATGACCGCCTTTGCGGACCGCACGGTGGTCACCATCGCGGTGAGTCCGGACCCCGAGGGGGCCCGTCCCCCACTTCCTCGTCCCGCTTCCTCTCCCACCGCCGGTCCGCGTTATTTGTTGAGCGCTTACTGTGTGCCGGGCACTGTGTTGAGCGCCAGGGTACATCCAAGGTAATCGGGTGGGACACAGTCCCTGCCCCACGTGGGGCTCACGGCCTTCATCCCCGTTTTGCAGATGAGGTGACTGAGGCCCAGAGAAGTGAAGGGACGCGCGCAAGGTCACACGGCGGACGTGCGGCAGAGCCAGGTTTAGAACCCATAATAATAATAATCAGCATCAATCATATTTATTGAGCACTTACTGTGTGCAGAGCACTGTACTAAGCGCTTGGGAAGTACAAATTGGCAAGATATAGAGACAGTCCCTACCCAACAGTGGGCTCACAGTCTAAAAGATAATAATAAGGATGAAAAGTATTAAGGATAAAAAGGATGAAAAAGGATTATAATAATAAGGATAATAAGTATGAAAATAATAAGGATGATGGCATTTATTAAGCGCTTACTATATGCAAAGCACTGTTCTAAGAGCTGGGGAGGTTACAAGGAGATCAGGTTGTCCCACGGGGGGCTCACAGTCTTCATCCCCATTTTACAGATGAGGTAACTGAGGCCCAGCGCTTAGTACAGTGCTCTGCACACAGTAAGTGCGCAATAAATACGATTGAATGAATAAAGTGACTTGTCCAAAGTCACACAGCTGACAATTGGTGGAGCCGGGATTCAAACCCATGACCTATAACTCCTTCGTTCATTCATTCACTCGTATTTATTGAGCGCTTACTGTGTGCAGAGCACTGTACTAAGCGCTTGGGAAGTACAAGTTGCCAACATATAAAGACGGTCCCTATCCAAAAGCGGGCTCACAGTCTAGAAGGGGGAGACGTTCATTCATTCATTCAATCATATTTATTGAGCGCTTACTGTGTGCAGAGCACTGTACTCAGCGCTTGGGAAGTACAAGTTGCCAACATATAGAGACGGTCCCTACCCGACAGCGGGCTCACAGTCTAGAAGGGGAAGACAGACGATAAAACAAAACATATTAACAAAATAATATGGGGCTCACAGTCTTAATCCCCATTTTCCAGATGAGGGAACTGAGGCCCAGAGAAGTGAAGTGACTTGCTCAAAGTCATACATCTGACAATTGGTGGAGCCAGGATTTGAACCCATGACTTCTGACTCCAAAGCCTGGGCTCTTTCCACTGAGCCACGCTGCTTCTCCACTAGTGTGTTCTCCACCAACACTTCTCCATTAGTGGGTTCTAATCCCAGCTCCACCACTTGTGTGCTGTGTGTCTTTGGGCAAGTCACTTCACTTCTCTGGGCCTCAGTTCCCTCATCCGTCCAATGGGGATGAAGACTGTGAGCCCCAAGTGGGACAACCTGATCACCTTGTATCCTCCCCAGCGCTTAGAACAGTGCTTGGCACATAGTAAGCGCTTAACAAATACCAGCATTGAAGCAGCGTGGCTCAGTGGAAAGAGCCCGGGCTTTGGAGTCAGAGGTCGTGGGTTCAAATCCCATCTCTGCCACTTAGCTGTGCGACTTTGAGCAAGTCACTTCGCTTCTCTGGGCCTCAGTTCCCTCATCTGTCAAATGGGGATGAAGACTGTGAGCCCCCCGTGGGACAACCTGATTACTGTGTATCCCCCCAGTGCTTAGAACGGTGCTTGGCGCATAGTAAGCGTTTAATCAATCAATCAATCAATCGTATTTATTGAGCGCTTGCTATGTGCAGAGCACTGTACTAAGCGCTTGGGAAGTACAAATTGGCAACACATAGAGACAGTCCCTACCCAACAGTGGGCTCACAGTCTAAAAGACTTTAACCACTACCGACTTTATGATTAGTATTAAAGCGGAAGGCCCCGGGCCTGAGAAGACTCTCCGCCCCCATCAGGAAACTCAATCAATCAATCAATCATATTTATTGAGCGCTTCCTGGGTGCCGAGCACTGGACTAAGCGCTTGGGAAGTCCAAGTTGGCAACGTATAGAGACGATCCCTACCCAACAGCGGGCTCACAGTCTAGAAGGGGGAGACGGACAACGAAACAAAACATTTTCACCAAATAAAATAAACAGAATTGATATATACAAGAAACTCCCCCTGAGAGGGCGAGGGAGTGGGCCGCCGTCGGAGCCGAGAAGGAGGTGACCAGGCCTTTCCGGGGGGCTTCCCTCCCATCCCGCTTCCCTGTCCGTTTCTGCTTCCTTCTCCGGTCCCGACTTCCAGCAGGCCTCGGGAAGAGGGCCGGTTCCTCTCTCTCTCTCCCTGTGTCTCTTTTCATTCATCCATCTGTTCAATTCGGTGGTATTTATTGAGCGCTCACCATGCGCAGAGCGCCTGGGAGGTCCAGATCCCTCGCTGACCCATCTTTCCTCTGTTCTCCTGTCTCTGCCTTTCTCTTCCCCCTGTCTTTCCAGCACCGGGTGTCTTCTATCCTGGACGCGGGCCTTGTCTTAGTCTTTTCCGAGGGCACCCTCATGGAGTGCGACGCCGCGGCCAACCTGTTGGCCCACAAGAACGGGCTCTTTTCCACTTTGGTGATGACTCACAAGTAGCCCGCCGCCAGGACCTCGCGGTCTCTGGTAGACACCCCCAGCGCCGTCCGTGAGCCCGGGGGGGAGTTGACATCGCTAACAGCTCCCGTGACCCGCCGTGAGCCTCACCCCGCTAACATCTAAGCTCGTTGCGGGCGGGGAATGTGTCCAGTTATTGTCCCGCTGGACTCCCCCGAGCGCTTAGTACAACGCTCTGCGTGCGGTTGTTAAACATGTTAAACGTGTTAAACACGGTTCTAAGTGCTGGGGGGATACTACTGGACTCTCCTACTGGACTCATAGTCCAGTAGAGCACATAGTAAGCGCTCAATAAATACGGTTGATGGTGATGATGACTCTGCTGGACTCTCCCAAGTGCTCTGCACGCAGTAAGCGCTCAATAAATACAATCGAATGAATGGCCTGGTGATGTAAAATACCGCCAATGCCTCCCGTGGCCTGATATGAGCGTGACGCCGCTGAAGGCTTCCGGGGCCCGGTAATAATAATGATGGCATTTGTTAAGCGCTTACTACGTGTAACATTAATGATCAATCAATCAATCGTATTTATTGAGCGCTTACTGTGTGCAGAGCACTGTACTAAGCGCTTGGGAAGTACACGTTAGTAATAATAATCATGGTATTTGTTAAGCACTTACTATGGGAAGCAGCGTGGCTCAGTGGAAAGAGCCTGGGCTTTGGAGTCAGAGGTCAGGGGTTCAAATCCCGGCTCCGCCAACTGTCAGCTGTGGGACTTTGGGCAAGTCACTTCACTTCCCTGTGCCTCATTGACCTCATCTGTAAAATGGGGATTAAATCTGTGAGCTCCCTGTGGGACAACCTGATCATCTTGTAACCTCCCCAGCGCTTAGAACAGTGCTTTGCACATAGTAAGTGCTTAATAAATGCCATTATTATTATTATTATTATTATTATTACTATGGGCCGAACACCGTTCTAAGCACTGAGATAGATATAACTTAATCAGGTTGGACCCAATGCGGGGCTCACGCTCTTAATCAGCATGGCTCAGTGGAAAGAGCCCGGGCTTTGGAGTCAGAGGTCATGGGTTCAAATCCCGGCTCTGCCGCTTGTCAGCTGTGTGACTTTGGGCAAGTCACTTCCCTTCTCTGGGCCTCAGTTCCCTCATCTGTAATATGGGGATGAAGACTGTGAGCCCTATGAGGGACAACCTGATCACCTTGTAACCTCCCCAGCGCTTAGAACAGTGCTTTGCACATAGTAAGCGCTTAATAAATGCCATTATTATTATTATTATTATTATTATTATTATTATTATTATCATTACTATGGGCCAAACACCATTCTAAGCACTGGGATAGATATAACAATCAGGTTGGACCCAATCCCTGTCTCACGTGGGGCTTACGCTCTTAATCAGCATGGCTCAGTGGAAAGAGCCCGGACTTTGGAGTCAGAGGTCATGGGTTCAAATCCCAGCTCTGCCGTTTGTCAGCTGTGTGACTTTGGGCAAGTCACTTCACTTCTCTGGGCCTCAGTTCCCTCAACTGTCAAATGGGGATGAAGACTGTGAGCCCTATGAGGGACAACCTGATCACCTTGTATCCCCCCCAGCATTTAGAACAGTGATTTGCACATAGTAAGCGCTTAATAAATGCCATTATTATCATTATTATTATTACTATTATTCTCTGTGCCTCAGTTCCCTCATCTGTAAAATGGAGATGAAGACTGTGAGCCCCATGAGGAACTGCCTGACCACCTTGTATCCTCCCCAGCGCTTAGAACAGTGCTTTGCACATAGTAAATGCTCAACAAATTCCATCATCATTATTATTATTATTATTAATCCCCATTTTATGAGTGAAAGAACCGAGGCCCAGAGACCTGACGTGACTTACCCCGGGTCACGCAGCAGATGTGTGGTGGAGCCGGGATGGGAACTCAGTACCTTCTGACTCCCAGGACCGTGCGCTATCCGCTAATAATAATAACGATGGCATTTATTAAGCGCTTCCTATGTGCAAAGCACTGTTCTAAGCACTGGGGAGGTTACAAAGTCATCAGGTTGTCCCACGGGGGGCTCCCAGTCTTCATCCCCATTTTCCAGATGAGGGAACCGAGGCCCAGAGAGGTGAAACGACTTGCCCAAAGTCACCCAGCTGACAGTTGGTGGAGCCGGGATTTGAACCCATGTCCTCTGACTCCAAAACCCGGGCTCTTTCCACTGAGTTATGCTGCTAGGCCACGGTGCTTCCTTAAGGGTAACGCCACCAACCCTGTCGGCGTCCCGGTATAATCGTGATGAAACTAACACTTTCCGTGGTGGCGGGTATAGTGTTATCATCATCATCATCATCAATCATATTTATGGAGTGCTTACTATGTGCAGAGCACTGTACTAAGCGCTTGGGAAGTACAAATTGGCCACACATAGAGACAGTCCCTACCCAACAGTGGGCTCACAGTCTAAAAGGGGGAGACAGAGAACAAAACCAAACATACCAACAAAATAAAATAAATAGGATAGATATGTACAAGTAAAATAAATAAATAAATAAATAAATAAGTAGAGTAGTGTTATGATGCCAATAACACCTCTCATGACTCCGCGTGAGTGTGATCATCATCATCAACATCATCAATCGTATTTATTGAGCGCTTACTATGTGCAGAGCACTGTACTAAGCGCTTGGGAAGTACAAATTGGCAACATATAGAGACAGTCCCTACCCAACAGTGGGCTCACAGTCTAAAAGGGGGAGACAGAGAACAAAACCAAATATATTAACAAAATAAAATAAATAGAATAGATATGTACAAGTAAAATAAGTATCATTAATAATGTTACTACATACAGCAATAATAATAATAACCGCTTGCTAAGCGCTTACTATGTGCCAAACACCGTTCTAAGCACTGGGATAGATACAAGTTAATCAGGTGTTAGTATGTTTGGTTTTGTTGTCTGTCTCCCCCTTCTAGACTGTGAGCCCGCTGTTGGGTAGGGACCGTCTCTATGTGTTGTCAACTTGTACTTCCCAAGCGCTTAGTACAGTGCTCTGCACACAGTAAGCGCTCAATAAATACGATTGATTGATTGATTGATTGACCCAATTCCTGTCCCACGTGGGGCTCACGCTCTTAATCAGCATGGCTCAGTGGAAAGAGCACCTGTCCACTTGTTTTGTTGTCTTGTCTCCCCCTTCTAGACCGTGAGCCCGTTGTTGGGTAGGGACTATGTCTATATGTTGCCTAATTGTACTTCCCAAGCGCTTAGTACAGTCCTCCGCACACAGTAAGCGCTCAATAAATACGATTGAATTAATTAATTAATACCTTCCCTGGCCTAGTAGTAATGCATCCCCTCCTATGCCCGGCTCAGTGTCAGCATGATAATAATAATATTCCTTCCTTCCTTCCTTCATTCATTCAGTCGTATTTATTGAGCGCTTACTGTGTGCGGAACACTGTACTAAGCCCTTGGAAAGTACAATTTGGCAACATATGGAGACGGTCCCTACCCAACAATGGGCTCCCTGTCTAGAAGGGAGAGACAGACAGCAAAATGAAACAAGTAGACAGGCATCAATAGCAATAATAATAATAATGAATAATAGTAATCGTGGTATTTGGGAAGCGCGTACTCTGTGCCAGGCACTGTGCTAGAGAAGCAGCATGGCTCAGTGGAAAGAGCCCGGGCTTCGGAGTCAGAGGTCATGGGTTCGAATGCCGACTCCGCCACGTCTGCTGTGTGACCTTGGGCAAGTCACTTAACTTCTCTGAGCTTCAGTTACCTTATCTGTAAAATGGGGATTAAGACTGTGAGCCCCACGTGGGACAACTTGATCACCTTGTATCCCTCCCAGTGCTTAGAACAGTGCTCTGCACCTAGTAAGTGCTTAACAAATGCCATCATTATTATTACTAAGTGCTGGGGCTATATGATCCAAACGGGTTGGACGCAGTCCCTGTCCCACATGGGGCTCACACTCTTAATGATGATTGTGGTATTTGTTAAGCGCTTACTAGGGGAAGCAGCGTGGTTCAGTGGAAAGAGCCCGGGCTTTGGAGTCAGAGGTCATGGGTTCAAATTCCGTATCTGCCATCTGTCGGCTGTGTGACTTTGGGCAAGTCACTTAACTTCTCTGTGCCTCAGTTACCTCATCTGTAAAATGGGGATTAAGACTGTGAGCCCCACATGGGACAACCTGATCCCCTTGTAAACTCCCCAGTGCTTAGAACAGTGCTTTGCACATAGTAAGCGCTTAATAAATGCCATCATTATTACTGTGTGCCGGGCACTGTACTAAGCCCTGGGGTGGAAACAAGGAAATCAAACTTGATACAGCCCCTGTCCCAGTTGGGGCCCAGTCTCAATCCCCATTTTACAGATGAGGTAACTGAGGCCCAGAGAAGTGAAGTGACTTGCCCAAGATCACACAGCAGACAAGGGCAGAGCAGGATGCCACTAGGGATGCCCTCTGGGGCCTGGTATAAGAGTGGCACCACTAAAAGCAGTATGAGAAGCAGTGTGGCTCAGTGGAAAGAGCCCGGGCTTTGGAGTCAGAGGTCATGGGTTCAAATCCCGGCTCCACCAATTGTCAGCTGTGCGACTTTGGACAAGTCACTCAACTTCTCTGTGCCTCAGTTACCTCATCTTTAAAATGGGGATTGAAACTGTAAGCCCCCCATGGGGCAACCTGATCACCTTGTAACCTCCCCAGCGCTTAGAACAGTGCTTTGCAAATAGTAACCGCTCAGCAAATACCATCATTATTATTATTATTATTCTCTGGGCCTCAGTTCCCTCATCTGTAAAATGAAGACTAAGACTGTCAGCCCCACGTGGGACAACCTTGATCACCTTGTATTCCCCCCAGTGCTTAAAACAGTGCTTGGCACATAGTAAGCACTCAACAAATACCATCATTATTATTATTATTATTCTCAGGGCCTCAGTTCCCTCATCTGTAAAATGGGGATTGACTAAGAGCCCCACATGGGACAACCTGATCACCTTGTAACCTTCCTGGTGCTTAAAACAGTGCTTTGCACATAGTAAGCACTTAACAAATACCATCATTATTATTATTATTATTCTTTACTCCTCTCTCTCATTCAACCCACACATTCAATCCATCACTAAATCCTGTCAATTCCACCTTCACAACATGACCTACTACTCTATTTATTTATTATTACTCTATTAACTTATTATTACTCTATTTATTTTACTTGTACATATTTATTCTATTTATTTTATTTTGTTAATATTCTTTGTTTTGTTCTCTGTCTCCCCCTTCTAGACTGTGAGCCTGCTATTGGGTAGGGACCGTCTCTATATGTTGCCAACTTGGACTTCCCAAGCGCTTAGTACAGTGCTCTGCACACAGTAAGCGCTCAATAAATACGATTGATTGATTGATTGACTAAAATCCGCCCTTTCCGCTCCATCCAAACTGTTACCATGTTGATAAATCACTTTAACCATCCCGCGTTGATGACAGCATCAGCCTCCTTGCAGACCTCCCAGCCTCCTGTCTCTCCCCACTCCAGTCCATACTTCACTCCGCTGACCAGATCATTTTTCTACAAAGACGTTCAGGACATGTCCCCCCATCCTCAAGACCCTCCAGGGGTTGCCCATCCACCTCTGCATCCAACAGAAACTCCTCACCGTCGGCTTCAAGGCCGTCCATCCCCTCGCCCCCTCCTACCTCACCTTCCTTCTCTCCTTCTCCAGCCCAGCCCGCAACCTTTGATCCTCTAAGGCCAAACTTCTCACTGTGCCCTGATCTCGCCAGTCTCACCATTCATTCATTCAATCGTATTTATTGAGCGCTTACTGTGTGCAGAGCACTGTACTAAGCGCTTGGGAAGTCCAAGTTGGCAACATATAGAGACGGTCCCTACCCAACAGTGGGCTCACATGCTAGAAGGGGAAGTTCTTTGCCATCACCACCGACCCCTGGCCCAGGCCCTCCCTCCTCAAATCCCCCAGACAATTCCTCTCCCCTACATTCATTCATTCATTCAATTGTATTTATTGAGCACTTACTGTGTGCAGAGCACTGTACTAAGCGCTTGGGAAGTACAAGTTGGCAACATATAAAGACGGTCCCTACCCAAAAGCGGGCTCGCAGTCTAGAAGGGGGAGACATTTATTCTTTCATTCAATCATATTTATTGAGCACTTACTGTGTGCAGAGCACTATACTAAGCGCTTGGGAAGTCCAAGTTGGCAACATATAGAGACGTCCCTACCCAACACTGGGCTCACAATCTAGAAGGGGAAGTGCTTTGCCATCACCACCGACCCCTGGCCCACGCCCTCCCTCCTCAAATCCCCCAGACAATTCCTCTCCCCTACAGTCATTCATTCATTCAATTGTATTTATTGAGCACTTACTGTGTGCAGAGCACTGTACTAAGCGCTTGGGAAGTACAAGTTGGCAACATATAAAGACGGTCCCCTACCCAAAAGCGGGCCTCGCAGTCTAGAAGGGGGAGACATTTATTCATTCATTCAATCATATTTATTGAGCGCTTACTGTGTGCAGAGCACTATACTAAGCGCTTGGGAAGTCCAAGTTGGCAACATATAGAGACGTCCCTACCCAACACTGGGCTCACAATCTAGAAGGGGAAGTGCTTTGCCATCACCACCGACCCCTGGCCCACGCCCTCCCTCCTCAAATCCCCCAGACAATTCCTCTCCCCTACATTCATTCATTCATTCAATTGTATTTATTGAGCACTTACTGTGTGCAGAGCACTGTACTAAGCGCTTGGGAAGTACAAGTTGGCAACATATAAAGACGGTCCCTACCCAAAAGCGGGCTCGCAGTTTAGAAGGGGGAGACATTCATTCATTCATTCAATCATATTTATTGAGCGCTTACTGTGTGCAGAGCACTGTACTAAGCGCTTGGGAAGTCCAAGTTGGCAACATATAGAGACGGTCCCTACCCAACAGTGGGCTCACATGCCAGAAGGGGAAGTTCTTTGCCATCACCACCGACCCCTGGCCCAGGCCCTCCCTCCTCAAATCCCCCAGACAATTCCTCTCCCCTACATTCATTCATTCATTCAATTGTATTTATTGAGCACTTACTGTGTGCAGAGCACTGTACTAAGCGCTTGGGAAGTACAAGTTGGCAACATATAAAGACGGTCCCTACCCAAAAGCGGGCTCGCAGTTTAGAAGGGGGAGACATTCATTCATTCATTCAATCATATTTATTGAGCACTTACTGTGTGCAGAGCACTATACTAAGCGCTTGGGAAGTCCAAGTTGGCAACATATAGAGACGTCCCTACCCAACACTGGGCTCACAATCTAGAAGGGGAAGTGCTTTGCCATCACCACCGACCCCTGGCCCACGCCCTCCCTCCTCAAATCCCCCAGACAATTCCTCTCCCCTACATTCATTCATTCATTCAATTGTATTTATTGAGCACTTACTGTGTGCAGAGCACTGTACTAAGCGCTTGGGAAGTACAAGTTGGCAACATATAAAGACGGTCCCTACCCAAAAGCGGGCTCGCAGTTTAGAAGGGGGAGACATTCATTCATTCATTCAATCATATTTATTGAGTGCTTATTGTGTGCAGAGCACTGTACTAAGCGCTTGGGAAGTCCAAGTTGGCAACATATAGAGACGTCCCTACCCAACACTGGGCTCACAATCTAGAAGGGGAAGTGCTTTGCCATCACCACCGACCCCTGGCCCACGCCCTCCCTCCTCAAATCCCCCAGACAATTCCTCTCCCCTACATTCATTCATTCATTCAATTGTATTTATTGAGCACTTACTGTGTGCAGAGCACTGTACTAAGCGCTTGGGAAGTACAAGTTGGCAACATATAAAGACGGTCCCTACCCAAAAGCGGGCTCGCAGTCTAGAAGGGGGAGACATTTATTCATTCATTCAATCATATTTATTGAGCGCTTACTGTGTGCAGAGCACTATACTAAGCGCTTGGGAAGTCCAAGTTGGCAACATATAGAGACGTCCCTACCCAACACTGGGCTCACAATCTAGAAGGGGAAGTGCTTTGCCATCACCACCGACCCCTGGCCCACGCCCTCCCTCCTCAAATCCCCCAGACAATTCCTCTCCCCTACATTCATTCATTCATTCAATTGTATTTATTGAGCACTTACTGTGTGCAGAGCACTGTACTAAGCGCTTGGGAAGTACAAGTTGGCAACATATAAAGACGGTCCCTACCCAAAAGCGGGCTCGCAGTTTAGAAGGGGGAGACATTCATTCATTCATTCAATCATATTTATTGAGCGCTTACTGTGTGCAGAGCACTGTACTAAGCGCTTGGGAAGTCCAAGTTGGCAACATATAGAGACGGTCCCTACCCAACAGTGGGCTCACATGCCAGAAGGGGAAGTTCTTTGCCATCACCACCGACCCCTGGCCCAGGCCCTCCCTCCTCAAATCCCCCAGACAATTCCTCTCCCCTACATTCATTCATTCATTCAATTGTATTTATTGAGCACTTACTGTGTGCAGAGCACTGTACTAAGCGCTTGGGAAGTACAAGTTGGCAACATATAAAGACGGTCCCTACCCAAAAGCGGGCTCGCAGTTTAGAAGGGGGAGACATTCATTCATTCATTCAATCATATTTATTGAGCGCTTACTGTGTGCAGAGCACTATACTAAGCGCTTGGGAAGTCCAAGTTGGCAACATATAGAGACGTCCCTACCCAACACTGGGCTCACAATCTAGAAGGGGAAGTGCTTTGCCATCACCACCGACCCCTGGCCCACGCCCTCCCTCCTCAAATCCCCAGACAATTCCTCTCCCCTACATTCATTCATTCATTCAATTGTATTTATTGAGCACTTACTGTGTGCAGAGCACTGTACTAAGCGCTTGGGAAGTACAAGTTGGCAACATATAAAGACGGTCCCTACCCAAAAGCGGGCTCGCAGTTTAGAAGGGGGAGACATTCATTCATTCATTCAATCATATTTATTGAGTGCTTATTGTGTGCAGAGCACTGTACTAAGCGCTTGGGAAGTCCAAGTTGGCAACATATAGAGACGTCCCTACCCAACACTGGGCTCACAATCTAGAAGGGGAAGTGCTTTGCCATCACCACCGACCCCTGGCCCACGCCCTCCCTCCTCAAATCCCCCAGACAATTCCTCTCCCCTACATTCATTCATTCATTCAATTGTATTTATTGAGCACTTACTGTGTGCAGAGCACTGTACTAAGCGCTTGGGAAGTACAAGTTGGCAACATATAAAGACGGTCCCTACCCAAAAGCGGGCTCGCAGTTTAGAAGGGGGAGACATTCATTCATTCATTCAATCATATTTATTGAGCGCTTACTGTGTGCAGAGCACTGTACTAAGCGCTTGGGAAGTCCAAGTTGGCAACATATAGAGACGTCCCTACCCAACACTGGGCTCACAATCTAGAAGGGGAAGTGCTTTGCCATCACCACCGATCCCTGGCCCACGCCCTCCCTCCTCAAATCCCCCAGACAATTCCTCTCCCCTACATTCATTCATTCATTCAATGGTATTTGTTGAGCACTTACTGTGTGCAGAGCACTGTACTAAGCACTTGGGAAGTACATGGCAGCATATAGAGACAGTCCCTACCCAAAAGCAGACTCACAGTCTAGAAGGGGGAGACATTCATTCATTCATTCACTCATATTTATTGAGCGCTTACTGTGTTCAGAGCACTGTACTAAGCGCTTGGGAAGTACAAGTTGGCAACATATAGAGACGGTCCCTACCCAACACTGGGCTCACAATCTAGAAGGGGAAGTGCTTTGCCATCACCACCGACCCCTGGCCCACGCCCTCCCTCCTCAAATCCCCCAGACAATTCCTCTCCCATTCAATCATTCATTCATTCATTCATTCATTCAATGGTATTTATTGAGCACTTACTGTGTGCAGAGCACTGTACTAAGCACTTGGGAAGTACAACTTGGCAACATATAGAGACAGTCCCTACCCAAAAGCGGGCTCACAGTCTAGAAGGGGGAGACATTCATTCATTCATTCAATCATATTTATTGAGTGCTTACTGTGTGCAGAGCACTGTACTAAGCGCTTGGGAAGTCCAAGTTGGCAACATATAGAGATGGTCCCTACCCAACAGCGGGCTCACAGTCTAGAAGGGGGAGACGGACAACAAAGCAAAACACATTAACAAAATAAAATAAATAGAATAAATATGTACAAATAAAATGAATAAATAAATAGAGTAATAAATATGTACAAACATATATCCATATATACAGGTGCTGTGGGGAGGGGAAGGAGGTAAGGCGAGGGGGATGGAGACGGGGAGGAGGGGGAGAGGAAGGAGGGGGCTCAGTGTGGGATAATGATGGTATTTGTTGAGCGCTTACTATGGCCTTCAGTACATCAAAGCCTTACCGAAGGCCCACCTCCTCCAAGAGGCCTTCCCTGACTAAGCCCCCCTTTTCCTCCTCTCCCGCTCCCTTCTCCGCCACCCTGACTCCTTCCTTTTCTCCATCCCCCCTCCCAGCCACTTATGTCCACATCCCTCATTTATTGATTTCTATTCATGTCCGTCTCCCCATCTCTAGACTGTAAGCTCATTGTGGGCAGGGAATGTGTCTGTTTATTGTTATATTGTCCTCTCCCAGGCGCTTAGTACAGTAAGCACCCAATAAATACCATTGAATGAATGAATGACATGGGCGAGGTACATAATAATAATAGCAAAAATGGTGTTTGTTCATTCATTCATTCGATCGTATTTATTGAGCGCTTACTGTGTGCAGAGCACTGTACTAAGCACTGGGGAAGTCCAAGTTGGCAACATATAGAGACGGTCCCTACCCAACAGTGGGCTCACAGTCTAGAAGTGAGTTTGTTTGTTTGTTAAGTGCTTGCCATGAGCCAGCTGCTATTCTAAGCACTGGGGTAGATAAAACATAAATAATAATAATAATGATGGTATTTGTTAAGCGCTTACTATGTGCCAAGCACTGTTCTAAGCTCTGGGGAGGATCCAAGGTGATCAGGTTGTCCCACGGGGGGCTTACAGTCTTAAACTCCATTTTACAGATGAGGTAACTGAGGCTCAGAGAAGGTGTCACACAGTAGACATGTGGCTTATTATAGTATTATTATGGTATTATTATTATGATATAATGGTTTTGATGATGATGATAATAATAATAATAATGGCATTTATTAAGCGCTTACTATGTGTAAAGCACTGTTCTAAGCTCTCGGGGGATCCAAGGTTGTCCCACGGGGGGCTTACAGTCTTAAACCCCATTTTACAGATGAGGTAACTGAGGCTCAGAGAAGGTAAGTCACACAGTAGACATGTGGCTTATTACGGTATTATTATGGTATTATTATTACGGTATTGTGGTTTTGATAATAATAATAATAATAATAATAATGGCATTTATTAAGCGCTTACTATGTGTAAAGCACTGTTCTAAGCTCTCGGGGGATCCAAGGTGATCAGGTTGTCCCACGGGGGGCTTACAGTCTTAAACCCCATTTTGCAGATGAGGTAACTGAGGCTCAGAGAAGATGTCACACAGCAGACATGTGGCTTATTACGATATTATTATGGTATTATTATTATGGTATTATGATTTTGATAATAATAATAATAATAATAATAGTAATAATAATAATGGTATTTGTTAAGCGCTTACTATGTGTAAAGCACTGTTCTAAGCTCTGGGGGGGGATCCAAAGTGATCAGGTTGTCCCACGGGGGGCTTACAGTCTTAAACCCCATTTTACAGATGAGGGAACTGAGGCTCAGAGAAGGTAAGTCACACAGTAGACATGTGGCTTATTACGGTATTATTATGGTATTATTATTATGGTATTATGGTTTTGATAATAATAATAATAATAATAATAATAATAATGGTATTTGTTAAGCGCTTACTATGTGTAAAGCACTGTTCTAAGCTCTGGGGGGGATCCAAGGTGATCAGGTTGTCCCACGGGGGCCTTACAGTCTTAAACCCCATTTTACAGATGAGGGAACTGAGGCTCAGAGAAGGTAAGTCACACAGTAGACATGTGGCAAAACCGGAATTCGAACCCATGATCTCTGACTCCCAACCCCGGGCTCTTTCCACTGAGCCACGCTGCTTCATAAACGGGTGGGATACAGTCTTTATTCATTCATTCAATCGTATTTATTGAGCGCTTACTGTGTGCAGAGCACTGTACTAAGCGCTTGGGAAGTACAAGTCTTTATCCCACATAGGGCTCACGTTCGGCCCACAACAAACTTAGATTGTAGGCTGACCTGGTCATTGTGATGAGAAGAAGAAATATCTTCGAATTCAATACTTATAGTCTAAGCTGAGCAGTCATCATCAATCGTATTTATTGAGCGCTTACTATGTGCAGAGCACTGTACTAAGCGCTTAGCACTGTACTAAGCGCTTAGCACCGTACTAAGTGCTAAGCAGTCTAACAGTCACTTGTTTAGAGCCCCTGCTTGGGTCAGAACACTGTACTAAACATTCCGGAGAGTATAATTCATTCAATTCATTCATTCAATCGTATTTGTTGAGCGCTTACTGTGTGCAGAGCACTGTACTAAGCGCTTGGAAAGTACAATTCGGGCAACAGATAGAGACGGTCCCTACCCAACAACGGGCTCACAGTGTAGAAGGGGGAGACAGACAAAAACAAAACAAGTAGAAAGGTGTCAATGCCATCAAGAAGCAGCGTGGCTCAGTGGAAAGAGCCCAGGCTTTGGAGTCAGAGGTCATGGGTTCAAATCCCAGCTCCGACAATTCATTCATTCATTCATTCATTCAATCAATCGTATTTATTGAGCACTTACTGTATGCAGAGCACTGTACTAAGCGCTTGGGAAGTCCAAGTTGGCAACATATAGAGACGGTCCCTACCCAACAGTGGGCTCACAGTCTAGAAGGGGGAGACAGAGAACAAAACAAAACATATTAACAAAATAAAATGAATAGAATAGATATGTACAAGTAAAATAGAGTAATAAATATGTACAGACACATATACATATATTCATTCATTCATTCAATCGTATTTATTGAGCGCTTACTGTGTGCAGAGCACTGTACTAAGCGCTTGGAAAGTACAGTTCGGGCAACAGATAGAGACGGTCCCTACCCAACAACGGGCTCGCAGTCTAGAGGGGGGAGACAGACAAAAACAAAAGAAGTAGAAAGGTGTCAATGCCATCAAGAAGCAGCGTGGCTCAGTGGAAAGAGCCCGGGCTTCGGAGTCAGAGGTCATGGGTTCAAATCCCGGCTCCGGCAATTGTCAGCAGGGTGACTTTGGGCAAGTCACTTCACTTCTCTGGGCCTCAGTTACCTCATCTGTAAAATGGGGATGAAGACTGTGAGCCCCACGTGGGACACCCTGATCAACTTGTATCCCCCCAGTGCTTAGAACAGTCCTTTGCACATAGTAAGCGCTTAACAAATACCATCATTATTATTACTAAGCGCTTGGAAAGTACAATTCGGGCAACAGATAGAGACGGTCCCTACCCAACAACGGGCTCACAGTCTAGAAGGGGGAGACGGACAAAAACAAAACAAGTAGAAAGGTGTCAGTGCCATCAAGAAGCAGCGTGGCTCGGTGGAAAGAGCCCGGGCTTTGGAGTCAGAGGTCATGGGTTCAAATCCTGGCTCCACCGCTTGTCAATTGTGTGTCTTTGGGCAAGTCACTTCAGTTCTCTGGGCCTCAGTTACCTGATCTGTAAAATGGGGATTAAGACCATGAGCACCCCCATGGGACATCCTGATCACCATTTAACCTCCCCAGCGCTTAGAACAGTGCTTTGCACATAGTAAGTGCTTAATAAATGCCATAATTATTATTATTATTATCAAAACCATAATACCGTAATAATAATGCCGTAATAACATTAGAAATTCAGTCCCTACCCTCAAGGGGTTTACAGTCCAGCAAGAAGCATACTGCCAATCAGTCATGAGTATTTATTAAGAGCCCCCTCGTACTGGGCACTGTACTGAACAATTGGGAGAGTACAACAGAGTTAATAGACATAATCCCTGACCTCATGGAGTTTACAGTCTACCTCTAGACCGTAAGCTCACTGTGGGCAGGGAATCTGCCTGCTGTTGTATTGTCCTCTCCCAAGCGCTTAGTACAGGGCTGCACACACAGTAAGCGCTCAATAAATACGATTGAATGAATGAGCATGCAGGCCTGTGCGCTGAGAGCTTGGGAGAGGACAATAATAATAATAATAATGATCAATCAATCAATCATATTTATTGAGCTCTTACTGTGTGCAGAGCACTGTACTAAGCGCTTGGGAAGTACAAATGATGGGAAGTAATGATGGAATTTGATGGAATTTGTTAAGCGCTTACTATACATTCATTCATTCAATGAATGAATTCATTCAATTCAATTGGGAAGTACAAAGCGTTTGGGAAGTACAAGTACTATGTGCCAAGCATAATAATAATAAAATAATAATAATTAATATTAATAATAATAATAATAATAGGATTTGTTAAGCGCTTACTTACTTGAGAAGCAGCGTGGCTCAGTGAAAAGAGCACGGGCTTTAGAGTCAGAGGTCATGGGTTCGAATCCCGATTCCACCACATGACGGCTGTGTGATCTTGGGCAAGTCACTTAACTTCTCTGAGCCTCAGTTACCTCATCTGTTAAATGGGGATTGATTGCGAGCCCCACGTGGGGCAACTTGATCACCTTGTATCCCCCCAGCGCTTAGAACAGTGCTCTGCACATAGTAAGCGCTTAACAAATGCCATCATTACTATGTGCCAAGCACCGTTCTGAGCGCTGGGGGAGATACAGGGTAATCACGTTGTCCCACGTGGGGCTCACAGTCTTCATCTCCATTTTCCAAATGAGGTAACCGAGGCACAGAGAAGTCAAGTGACTTGACCAAGGTCACCCAGCTGAGAGGGGGCAGGCGGGGATTAGAACCCGTGACCAAGACCATGCTCTTGCTACTAAGCCACGCTTCTTCTGCCCTCAAAGACCTTCCCCTTTAGACCGTAAGCTCGTTGTGGGCCGAGAATGTTGTCTATCATGTTGCGCCGCGCTCTCCCAAGCTCTTAGTGCGGTGCTCGGCACACAGGAAGCGCTCAATAAATACAATACAAATTTATTTATTTTACTTGTACATATCTATTCTATTTATTTTATTTTGTTAGCATGTTTGGTTTTGTTCTCTGTCTCCCCCTTTTAGACTGTGAGCCCAATGTTGGGTAGCGACTGTCTCTATATGTTGCCAACTTGTTCTTCCCAAGCGCTTAGTACAGTGCTCTGCACATAGTAAGCGCTCAATAAATCATCATCATCATCAATCGTATTTATTGAGCGCTTCCTATGTGCAGAGCACTGGACTAAGCGCTTGGGAAGTACAAATTGGCAACATCTAGAGACAGTCCCTACCCAACAGTGGGCTCACAGTCTAAAAGGGGGAGACAGAGAACAAAACCAAACATACTAACAAAATAAAATAAATAGGGTAGATATGTACAAGTAAAATAAATAAATAAATTAATAGAGAATACGATTGATGATGATGAATACAAACTGATATTGATTGATCGACCGAGTTGGCGGTCCAGCTACTAACGAAACCCCGTCTCCGCCTGTCTGACGCAGCATCGGGTGCACACCATCCTGACGGCGGACCTGGTCATCGTGATGAGAAGAGGGAACATCCTCGAATACGACACCCCCGAGAGCCTTTTGGCTCAGGAGGACGGGGTGTTCGCCTCGTTCGTGCGAGCGGACATGTGACGAGACGTCGCCGCGGGAAACGCATCCTTCCCCCCCCAAATCCAGTTCGTTCTCGCTTCCCGGGAAACCGTCTCTGGAAAAGTTCCTTTCGTCCAGCGTGGAGGAAAAAAAAAAACCCAAAACACCCTTCTTGTCGAAACGACCTCTAAACTTTACTTCCCACCTCTGCTTCTGAACTTCTTCTCTGCCCTGTGTGGCCTAGATTGTCCATTTCTTCCTGTTCTTGGGGTGTGTTTTGGAGAAAGAAATTGTTAGAACTCAAAGATTGGGGGTTGGCATGGGGAAAGAAATAATAATCATTATTATGGTGTTTCTTTAGTGCCATTTAGTGCTAGTGCTTTCTGTACTATGCATTTTCTTTAGTGCTTTCTTTATTATGTGCCGAGCACTGTTCTAAGCACAGCGATAGATACAAGGCATTCAGTTGAGACTGAGTTCCTGTCCTACGTATTTTTTTTCTTTTTTCAATCGTATTTATTGAGCGCTTACTGTGTGCAGAGCACTGGACTAAGCGCTTGGGAAGTCCAAGTTGGCAACATAGAGAGACGGTCCCTACCCCACAGTGGCCTCACAGTCTAGAAGGGGGAGACAGTTGATTCATTCAATCAATCGTATTTATTGAGCGCTTACTGTGTGCAGAGCACTGTACTAAGCACTTCAAAAGTACACTTCGGCAACAGATAGAAACGGTCCCTACCCCATGACGGGCTCACAACCAAAGAAGACGCTGGTGGTGGTGAAATTCACCTGTGTACGTTCGTGTGTGGTCAACAGAGACCGTCGACGACGCACAGTCATTCATTCATTCATCCATTCAATCGTATTTATTGAGCGCTTCCTGTGTGCGAAGCACTGTACTAAGCGCTTGAGCACCGTACTAAGTCCCGGCCACATGGGACACGCGTTCTTTTGAATGTTGGCGGGACCTGACGCTGTTTTCTCTTTTGCCTCCTTGTCTTTCTTCCCATAAATAATTTTGGGTCCCAGAGAATCGCTTCCTTCTCGACTGAGGTATGTCCCGCTGGTCTGCCTATTTGTTTTGTTTTGTCGTCCGTCTCCCCCTTCTAGACCGCGAGCCCGTTGTTGGGCAGGGACCGTCTCTATCTGTTGCCAAATTGGACTTTCCAAGCGCTTAGTCCAGTGCTCTGCACACAGTAAGCGCTCAATAAATACGATTGAAAGAATGAATGAATGAATGGTCCATCCCCAGCTTTAATAATAATAATAATTTTGGTATTTGTTAAGCGCTTACTATGGGCCTAGCAATCAATCAATCAATCGTATTTATTGAGCGCTTACTGTGTGCAGAGCACTGTACTAAGCGCTTGGGGAGTACAAGTTGGCAACATATAGAGACGGTCCCTACCCAGCAGTGGGCTCACACTGTTCTAAGCACTTATAATAATAATAATAATAATAATGGCATTTATTAAGTGCTTACTATGTGCCAAGCACTGTTCTAAGCACTGGGGTAGATACAAGATAACCAGGTTGTCCCCCTTGGGGCTCACAGTCTTCATCCCCGTTTTACAGATGAGGCAACTGAGGCACAGAGAAGTTAAGTGACTTGCCCAAAGTCACTTCAGCTGGAAACGGCCTTAAAACGCGTCCTCTGCCCTCCTGCTTTTCGGCAGTTGGGTGAGCGACAGTGGAGTATTTAGAGAACCAGTAATCCCACAGTTTATCCTGAACCAAGTAAAATTCCCCCTGGTGATGATGATTTGTTAAGCGCTTACTGTGTGCCGAGCACTGTTCTAAGCACTGGGGGAGACTCAAGGTCATCAGGTTGTCCCACGTGGGGATCGCAGCTTTAATCCCCATTTTACAGATGAGGTAACCGAGACACAGAGAAGTGAAGTGGCTTGCCCAAAGTCACACAGCTGATAAGTGGTGGAGCCGGGATTAGAACCCACCACCTCTGATTCCCAAGTCTGGGCTTTGCCCAATAAGCCACGCTGCTTCTTCTTCGATTTGTTCATTTTCATTTCATTTCATAAAGAGAAGCAGCATGGCTCAGTGGAGCGTGCGGGCTTGGTTCTCAGAGGTCGTGGGTTCGAGTCCCATCTCTGCCACTTATCAGCTGTGTGACTTTGGGCAAGTCACTTCACTTCTCTGGGCCTCAGTTCCCTCATCTGTCAAATGGGGATGAAGACTGTGAGCCCCAAGAGGGACAACCTGATCACCTTGTATTCCCCCCGAGCGCTTAGAGCAGTACTTGGCACGTAGTAAGTGCTTAACAAATGCCATTATTATTATTATTTCTTTCATTTCTTTAATGAGAAGCAGCATGGCCTAATGACAAGGTCTCGGGCTTTGGAGTCAGAGGTCATGGGTTCTAATCCCGACTCCACCACTTGTCCTCTGTGTGACCTTGGGCAAGTCGCTTTACTTCTCTGTGCCTCAGTGACCTCATCTCTAAAATGAGCAGCGTGGCTCAGTGGAAAGAGCACGGGCTTTGGAGTCAGAGGTCATGGGTTCGAATCCCGACTCTGCCACATCTGCTGTGTGACCTTGGGCAAGTCACTTAACTTCTTTGAGCCTCAGTTCCCTCATCTGTAAAATGGGGATTAAGACTGGGAGCCCCACATGGGACAACCTGATCACCTTGTAACCTCCCCAGTGCTTAGAACAGTGCTCTGCACATAGTAAGTGCTTAATAAATGCCATTATTATTATTATTATTAAAATGAGAATTAAGAGTATGAGCCTCCTGTCGGACAGGGACTCTGTCCAAGCTGATTTACCTTGTATCGACCCAGCGCTTAGTACACTGCTTGGCACATAGTAAGCGCCTAACAAAAGGCATAATTAGTATTAATTATTATTATTTGTGATCTTAAAGAGGAAGGCCCTCCGGTAGATGCAGAATCCCTGGCCTAGTCCGGGCTTTCCGCCCCAGAATTTGGGGGATTCATTCATTCAGTCCTATTTATTGAGCGCTTGCTGTGTGCAGAGCACTGTACTAAGCGGGATTCTTTGTCAGATCCTACAGTCAGATGGGAGTTCTCTCTGTCCTCGTCCAAGTCTGGAATCAGAGTTCTCTCACTTCAGCCCGGAAAAGAGATATGAGCAACGGGTCAGTCCGAAGGGATTTCTCCACTTTTGGCCAGAAGTCTGGGTTGGAATCCATTTCTCAGGAATGCCTGAAAATCCCCCTTTTAGACTGTGAGCCCACTATTGGGTAGGGACCGTCTCTATATGTGGCCAACTTGTATTTCCCAAGCGCTTAGTACAGTGCTGTGCACACAGTAAGCGCTCAATAAATACGATTGATGATGATGATGAAAATTGTGATGTGAAGATTTAACAAGAGTTAAATCTTGTGGGTGGGTAATCAGCCTTTTATAGGCAGAAGGAATTTCACTGGATCTGGGAGACAGCGCTGAGAACTTCATCCAGCTGTTAACTCAGTCTCGTAGGTATTTATTTGCAAAAAAAAAAAAAATCTAGCAGCTCCTTAAAATTGGGTTTTCACCCACAGTACTGAATCATTCAATCAATCGTATTTATTGAGCACTTAATGTGCGCAGTATGCATACTATACTGCACTATACTAAGTACTTGTAAAGTACAATTTGGCAACAAAGAGAGACAATCCCTTCCCAACAGCAGACTCAGTACTACTACTACTAATAATAGTGATGGTATTTGTTAAGCACTTACTATGTGCAAAGCACTGTTCTAAGTGCTGGGGAGGTTACAAGGTGATCAGGTTGTCCCGGGGGGGCTCACAGTTTGAATCCCCATTTTACAGATGAGGTAACTGAGGCACAGAGAAGTTAAGTGACTTGCCCAAAGTCACACAGCCGACAATTGGCAGAGCTGGGATTTGAACCCGTGGCCTTTGATTCGAAAGCCTGGGCTCTTTCCACTGAGCCACACTACTAATGGTATCAGTGTTTGGCACATAGTAAGCACTTAACAAATGCCACTATAATAATAATAATAATAATAATTACTATTTTACTATTTACTATTATTATTATTATTATTATTATTATCCCCTAGGGAAAGGGCCTAAGGAAGCTTTTAAATTTTTTTAATAGTATTTTCATTCATTCAATCATATTTATTGAGCGCTTACTGTGTGCAGAGCACTGTACTAAGCGCTTGGGAAGTCCAAGTTGGGAACATATAGAGACAGTCCCTACCCAACAGTGAGCTCACAGTCTAGAAGGGGGAGACAGACAACGAAACAAAACATATTAACAAAATAGAATAAATAGAATAAATATGTACAAATAAAATAAATAAATAGAGTAATAGTATTTGCTAAACACTCTCTATGTGCCGTGCACTGTACTAAACTCTGGGGTAGATACGAGATAATCACGGTGGGCACAGTCCCTGTCCCAGATGGGGCTCATAGTCTTCATCCCCATTTTACAGATGACGTAACTGAGGCCCAGAGAAGTGAATTGACTCGCCTAAGGTCACACAGCAGACAACGAGCGGAAGTGGGATTAGAACACAGGTCATCTCACTCCCAGACCTGGGTTCTATCCACTAGGCCACACTGCTTCTCTCTTAGTTACACTCATTTGAATTTCAGAATAATAATAGCAACGCTATTTCCTACTATTATTAAGTGCCGTCGAGTCGTTTCCCCTTCGAAGCCACTCCGTGGTATTTATTAGGCGCTTAAAATGTGCCCAGCTGAAAAACAAGATGATCAGGTTGAACACAGTCCCTGTTCCACGTGGATCTCCCAGCCGGAGAAGGAGGGAGGTTGGGAATCCCAGCCCCATTTTACAGGGGAGGAAACTGAGGTCAGATTTAGATCTGAGGTCACAAAACAGGCAAGGGGCAGAATCAGGATTAAAACCCGAGATTCTTGCCTCCTAGTTCTTCCCACTAAACCCAAACTTCCAAAATACTTTATTGCCGGTGTTCTTTCTGCTACTAGCCCCCCAACCAATATTTACCCCCTTTCTATCCTCTAGACGACTAGTTGATCGCTTATGGACCTGGTGATACTGATCCTGGTTTTGCATGGTAACACATCAATATTTTATACCCAATAATCCCCTACCTATGCAAAAAGGAGTGAGTTCTGGAGAGTAAAGACTTCTATTTTCCTAACTGTTTATTAAGGAACAGAGCCACGAGCGTGAAACAAAATCAAATCCATTCCTTGATATTTTGCAGACAATTTATCAGCGATGAGTATACCCGGGATCGGGTAAAGAAAGCTATCTACCTGGGCTTGACAAAGTGAACTCTCTTTGCGCTTAAAGAACTTTGCTTTCTCTGCTGCTACTAAAATATTCTAAATGTTTATAACCCTAAAAAGTATGTTATTATTTTAAAAAAGTAACCATTTTCAATATAGAGGTATTAAAAATGAGCCGTCTTTGATACAAGCCAGATGTCTCCTTAACTTTTCACACAATAAATTATTCTTTTTTGCCGGTTTAAGGTTGGGTCTATCCTTTTATTTTGAGGGGAGAGTGGATGAATAGCGTATGGTTTGGTTAAAACAAACAACGCCATGGCCGACGAGAAGTTTTGCTAGCTGACTGAAGCCCAAATATCACCTTGTTCCTGTAAAAGGTAAAATCCAAAAATTCATTCAGTCGTATTTATTGAGCGCCTACTGCGTGCAGAGCATCGTACTGAGCGCTTGGGAAGTACAAATCGGCAACACGTAGAGACGGTCCTTACCCAACAACAGGCTCACCGTCTAGAATCCAATCCAATCCCCATTCCCCTTTCCCAAAGCTTGGCCTTTGGGTTGGGATGAATTGGAATAAATTCCAATTACCTCCTTCCCTTTCCCACAGCACCTGTATATATGTATATATGGTTGTACATATTTATTACTCTATTTATTTATTTGTTTTACTTGTACATATCTATCCTATTTATTTTATTTTGTTGGTATGTTTGGTTTTGTTCTCTGTCTCCCCCTTTTAGACTGTGAGCCCACTGTTGGGTAGGGACTGTCTCTATGTGTTGCCAATTTGTACTTCCCAAGCGCTTAGTACAGTGCTCTGCACATAGTAAGCGCTCAATAAATACGATTGATGATGATGATGATGATGATAAATGAGGAAAGAAGTGGAATGGTTCGGATGACGTTCCCTTAAAATTTGCCTCGGACTCGGTGACGTCACCCGTTAAGGTGTGGAGAATAAACGTTGTTCACTGGAGTTTAAGCTCATCAAACAGTAGAGCGGGCCTTGAGTTACCCATCAATCGATCATCGTATTTATTGAACGCTTAGAGTGTGAAGAGCACTGTACTAAGAGCTCGGGAGCGTACAATAGAACAGACACATTCTCCGCATGTGGGTTGGGCTGGAATTCATTCAATCGCATTTACTGAGCACTTACTGTGTGCAGGACACTGTACTAAGCGCTTAGGGTAGTGAAGTGAGGTAAGAGGGGGAAAAGGGGATTGCTTTAAAGCCAATGGTGAAAATTTTCTGTTTGACGCGGAGGTGGCTGGGCAACTACAGGAGGTTCTTGAGGATCTGGGAGATGTGGACTGAATGCTTTTTGTAGAAAAATGATCCGGTCATTTATTCATTTAATAATAATAATAACAATAATAATAATAATAATAATAATAATAATGGTATTTGTTCTAGACTGTGAACCCACTGTGAGTAGGGACCATCTCTATATGTTGCCAACTTGTGCTTCCCAAGCACTTAGTACAGTGCTCTGCACACAGTAAGCGCTCAATAAATATGATTGAATGAATGAATTTAAGCGCTTACTATAATAATAATAATGACAGCATTTATGAAGTGCTTGTTATGTGCAAAGCACTTGTCTAAGCCCTGGGGAGGTCACAAGGAGATCAGGTTGTTCCACGGTGGGCTCATAGTCTTAATCCTCATTCTACAGATGAGGGAACTGAGGCACAGAGAATAATAATAATAATGTTAAGCGCTTACTGTGTGCAAAGCACTATTCTAAGCGCGGCCTTGCTGCTCCCGGAAGGATCCTCTCCTCAGAGCTCCCCTATAGACGCCCCCTGCTTCCACCCCCCACCCCCCCCACTTAAGCGACCTTCCTTACAGTGCCCCCCATCCCTCCCCTTCCCGGTCCGGTCCTGATTGACTCTCCCCCCCACGCCCCCCACCCCGGGAAAAAGGCCCTTGTTAGCACCAAGTTACATTAACGCCAACCTCACTGGCACCTCCTCAGCCCTCCCATGTTAGTTGGCTTTTTGCTCCTCTCCCCAGGTATCTCTGCTCCCTGCCCCCCTTAACAGGCCCACCCTACTCCAGCACATAATATTTTGTACCTGCTCTCTGTGACATCATTATCTGCCAATTTTATTATTGCCATAGCATATTAATTGTTTAACCTCACCCTGTGATGCCATTGCCTACTTATATCCTCGCTACTGCTTTTTTGCTTCTGCATCTCAATTGTTAACCTCCCGCTGACCTCACCATGAACTTTCAATTCCCTTGCTCCCAACTGCCATTCCCATTCCTCACCTTCCCCTTCCCCTCTCCCACCCAGCTTTTCCCCTCCCTCTCCCCCACCAAGACCACTCCCCCTCACCCCCTACCAAGGATCCCTCTGTACCAGCACCAGTCCTCCACTCCTCCCTCCCGGCCCCCTCCCTCCCCTTCTCCCCACCCTCACTCCATCCCAGTTCTCCTTTCCCATCGCCACCCCTCTTCCCACTCTCCCCGCCCAGGCCCCCGCCAACTCATCCCAATCCAAACCCGCCCCACCCCTCGCACCCTTCCCCCTCCCTTCCCTCCCTCGACAGCTGCTGCCAAGTGTGGGCTCTGGAACTCCCGCTCCGTTTTAAGTAAGATCCCTTTCATCGTGGACCTATTCCTTTCCAGCTCTCTACTCCTCTTCGCCCTAACTGACACATGGCTGTCTCCAGATGACACGGTCTCTTCTGCTGCTCTCTGCCGTGGAGGCCTCTTCTTCTCCCACTCCCCCAGACTCACCGGAAAAGGAGGAGGTGTCAGTTTCCTTCTCGCCCCCCAATGTCGCTTTCGCACTATCCCTCCTCCCCCTTCCCTTTCCTTCCCTTCCTTTGAAGCCCACATTATTCGCCTCTACCACCTCCTCCAGATTCTTGTAGCCGTCATCTACCGCCCTCCCAGCCCCACCTCCAACTTCTTTAACGCCTTTGACCCCTTCCTCACCTTCCTTCTCTCCTTCTCCATGCCCACTCTGATCCTCGGAGACTTCAACATCCACATGGATATCCCTGATGACTCCTCTGCCGCCCGCCTTCTATCTCTCCTCGACGCTGCCAACCTCTTGCTCCACCCCACCTCACCCACTCACCAACTTGGTCATACCCTCGACCTCATCATCTCCTATCGCTGCACTGTGTCCACGCTCACCAACTCTGAAATCTCTCTCTCTGATCATAATCTTCTCACCTGCCTCCTTACTCACACTCCTTTCCCCTGTAAATCCATATTACTCCCTCACAGAGATCGCCGCTCTCTTGACCCCATCCATCTTTCAGAGCGCTTCACACCCCACCTCGCCGCCCTCTCCTCTCTACCCAGTCTTGGTGATCAGATTACTGCTCTCAACTCTCCCCTTTCTACTCAGCTAGACTCACCCACTCCCCTTTCCATTCGCTGCTCTCGTACCACTAACCCACAGCCCTGGATCACTGCCGCTGTCCGCCTCCTTCACTCTTATGCTCGAGCTGCCGAACGCTGCTGGCGAAAGTCTAAACACCATGCCAACCTCGTTCACTTCAAGTTCATCCTTTCCTGCCTTAACTCAGCCCTCTCCTCTGCCAGACAAAACTATTTCTCCTCCCTTATTGACACCCATGCCCATCACCCCCGCCAGCTCTTCCGTACGTTCAACTCCCTTCTCAGGCCCCCGGTTCCTCCCCTCGTCCTTCCCTCACCCCCAACGATCTGGCCTCCTACTTCATTGACAAAATTAAATCCATCAGGTCCGACCTCCCCAAAGTCACTTCCCCCCCTTCTCCAACCCCCCGGCTCTCAACACTCTCTGCTACTCTCCCCTCCTTCCCAGCAGTATCCTCAGAGGAGCTCTCCTCCCTCCTCTCAAGTGCTGCTCTGGCCACCTGTGCTTCTGACCCCATTCCCTCTCATCTCATGAAATCTCTCGCTCCATCCCTTCTCCCCTCCTTAACTTCCATCTTCAACCGCTCACTCTCCACTGGTTCCTTCCCCTCTGCCTTCAAACATGCCCATGTCTCTCCCATCCTAAAAAAACCCTCTCTTGACCCCACCTCCCCTGCTAGTTATCGCCCCATATTCCTCCTACCATTCCTTTCCAAACTCCTTGAACGAGTTGTCTACACGCGCTGCCTCGAATTCCTCAACACCAACTCTCTCCTCGACCCCCTCCAGTCTGGCTTCCGTCCCCTACATTCCACAGAAACTGCCCTCTTAAAGGTCACCGATGACCTCCTGCTTGCCAAATCCAACGGCTCCTACTCTGTCCTAATCCTCCTCGACCTCTCAGCTGCCTTTGTCACTGTGGCCCACCCACTTCTCCTCAACACGCTATCTGACCTTGGCTTCACAGACTCCGTCCTCTCCTGGTTCTCCTCTTATCTCTCCGGTTGTTCATTCTCAGTCTCTTTTGCAGGCTCCTCCTCCCCCTCCCATCCTCTTACTGTGGGGGTTCCCCAAGGTTCAGTGCTTGGTCCCCTTCTGTTCTCGATCTACACGCACTCACTCGGTGACCTCATTCGCTCCCACGGCTTCAACTAGCATCTCTACGCTGATGACACCCAGATCTCCATCTCTGCCCCTGCTCTCTCCCCCTCCCTCCAGGCTCGCATCTCCTCCTGCCTTCGGGACATCTCCATCTGGATGTCTGCCCGCCACCTAAAGCTCAACATGTCGAAGACTGAGCTCCTTGTCTTCCCTCCCAAACCTTGTCCTCTCCCTGACTTTCCCATCTCTGTTGACGGCACTACCATCCTTCCCGTCTCACAAGCCCGCAACCTTGGTGTCATCCTCGACTCCGCTCTCTCATTCACCCCTCCCATCCAAGCCGTCACCAAAACCTGCCGGTCTCAGCTCCACAACATTGCCAAGATCCACCCTTTCCTCTCCATCCACACCGCTACCCTGCTCGTTCAAGCTCTCATCCTATCCCGTCTGGACTACTGCACCAGCCTTCTCTCTGATCTCCCATCCTCGTGTCTCTCCCCACTTCAATCCATACTTCATGCTGCTGCCCGGATTGATTTTGTCCAGAAACGCTCTGGGCATATCACTCCCCTCCTCAAAAATCTTCAGTGGCTACCGATCAAGCTGCGCATCAGGCAGAAACTCCTCACCCTGGGCTTCAAGGCTGTCCATCCCCTCGCCCCCTCCTCCCTCCCCTCCCTTCTGTCCTTCTCCAGCCCAGCCCGCACCCTCCGCTCCTCCGCCGCTAATCTCCTCACCGTACCTCGTTCTCACCTGTCCCGCCATCGACCCCCGGCCCACCTCATCCCCCGGGCCTGGAATGCCCTCCCTCTGCCCATCTGCCAAGCTAGCTCTCTTCCTCCCTTCAAGGCCCTATTGAGAGCTCACCTCCTCCAGGAAGCCTTCCCAGACTGAGCCCCTTCCTTCCTCTCCCCCTCTACCCCCTCTCCATCCCCCCATCTTACCTCCTTCCCTTCCCCACAGCACCTGTATATATGTATACATGTCTGTACATATTTATTACTCTATTTATTTATTTATTTATTTTACTTGTACATATCTATGCTATTTATTTTATTTTGTTAGTATGTTTGGTTTTGTTCTCTGTCTCCCCCTTTTAGACTGTGAGCCCCCTGTTGGGTAGGGACTGTCTCTATATGTTGCCAACTTGTACTTCCCAAGAGCTTAGTACAGTGCTCTGCACACAGTAAGCGCTCAATAAATATGATTGATTGATTGATTACTTTGCAAATAGTAAGCACTTAAAGAATGCCATCATCAACCCCATTATCCCAGTAAGGTCACTGAGGCCCAGAGAAGTGAAGTGACTGGCCCAAGGTCACCCAGGATGGCAGAGTCGGGATTAGAACCCATGACCTTCTGATTCCCGAGCCCGGGCTCTATCCACCAGGCCACGCTGCTTCTCTAGTTTAAGGGAAGCAGCATGGCTCACTGGGCAGAGCCCAGGCTTGGGAGTCAGAGGCCATGAGTTCTAATCCTGCCCCCGCCACTTGTCAGCTGTGTGACTTTGGGCAAGTCACGTCACTTCTCTGGGCCTCAGTTCCGTCATCCGGAAAATGGCGATTAAAGACTGTGAGCCCCACGTGGGACAACCGATTACCTCAAATCTTAGAACAGTGCTTGGCATATAGTAAGCACTTAACAAAAACCATTCATTCATTCAATCGTATTTCTTGAGCGCTTACTGTGTGCAGAGCACTGGACTAAGCGCTTGGGAAGTACAAGTTGGCAACATATAGAGATGGTCCCTACCCAACAGCGGGCTCACACCATCATTATTATCAGTTTGATGGTTAATTGGGGATGGCTCGATAGAGTCGGGGCTGGCGAGATTGTCTCATGTTGAACTCTCTCCACTGCCCAGATGCTTTGCATTATCTGTTCGTGGGTGGAGAGAGATAATAATAATAATGGCATTTATAGAATCACATTCTGTCAAACGATGGCCGATTGCGTGCTCTGAAGAGTGTTGAGTGCTAGGATGAATCGGTCGCATCTGGGGCCTTCCCTTCTCCCACCCTAGCTTTCCCTCCTTCTTTCCAAGCTCCAGCTATTCCCTCTGACTCCCTTCCCCATCCCCAGCCTCACCCACAATCCCCTTTCTCCCTCATAGTCCTGGAGAAAATCAGTCAATCAATCAATCGTATTTATTGAGCACTTACTGTGTGCAATCAATCAATCAATCGTATTTATTGAGCACTTACTGTGTGCAGAGCACTGTACTAAGCGCTTGGGAAATACAAGTTGACAACATATAGAGACAGTCCCTACCCAACAGTGGGCTCTAAGCACTTGGGAAGTACAAGTTGAAAAGGCTTGAAGTCCAACTGAAAACTTCCAGACTGAAAGCCATAGGTTTTCTTTTAATGGTAATAATAATGATGATGATGGCATTTATTAAGCGCTTACTATGTGCAAAGGACTGTTCTAAGCGCTGGGGAGGTTCCAAGGTGATCAGGTTGTCCCTCGGGGGGCTCACAGTCCTAATCCCCATTTTACAGATGAGGTCACTGAGGCCCAGAGAAGTGAAGCAACTTGCCCAAAGTCACACAGCTGACACTTGGCGGAGCCGGGGTTTGAACCCATGACCTCTGACTCCAAAGCCCGTGCTCTGGTATTCATTCAATCATACTTACTGAGTGCTTACAGTGTGCAGAACACCGTACTAGGCACTCGGAGAAACAGTGTGGTTCAATGGAGAGAGCCCGGGCTTGGAAGTCAGAGGTTGTGTGTTCTAATCCCGGCTCCAACGCTTGTCAGCTGTGTGATTTTGGGCAAGCTACTTCACTTCTCTGTGCCTCAGTTACCTCATCTGAAAAATGGGGATAATAATAATAATAATGGCATTTATTAAGCACTTACTACATGCGACACACTGTTCTAAGCACTGGGGAAGTTACAAGGTGATCAGGATGTCCCACGTGGGGCTCACAATCTTAATCCCCGTTTTACAGATGAGGTAACTGAGGCCCAGAGAAGTGAAGTGACTTGCCCACAGTCACCCAGCTGACAAGTGGGGGAGCAGGAATTTGAACCCATGACCTCTGCATCCAAAGCCCGGGCTCTTTACACTGAGCCATGCTGCTTCCCTTAAAGACTGTGAGCTCCACGTGGGACAACCTGATTGCCTTGTATCCACCCCCCCCCCCCCAGCGCTTAGAACAGTGCCTGGTACATAGTAAGCACTTAACAAACATCATCATCATTATTATCATTATTATTATTATAAGTGACTTTGGGCAAGCCACTTCACTTCTCTGGGCATCAGTTCCCTCATCTGTAAAATGGGAATTAAGACTGTGAGCCCCAGGTGGGACAACCTGATTACCTTGTATCCCCCCCCGCCGCCCCCAGCACTTCGAACAGTGCAGGGCACATAGTAAGCACTTAACAAATGTCATCATTATCATTATTATTATTATTACTACATGTCAAACACTGTTCTAAGCGCTGGGGTAGATACAAGTGAATTAGGGTGGACACAGTCCCCGTCCCACATGGGACTCACAGTCTAAGTCGGCGGGACAACAGGAGAATTGAGGGGTGTGTGGGACAACCTGATCACCTTGTAACCTCCCCAGTGCCTAGAACGGTGCTTTGCACATAGTAAGCGCTTAATAAACGCCATCATCATTATTATTACTGAGGCACAGAGGAGTGAAGTGACTCCTCCAAGCTCACCCTGGCTGATGCAGGATTAAAACCCAGGTTCTCTGACTTCTGGGCTGGTGCTCCTTTTTTTTAAAAATGGCGTTTATTAAGCGCTTACTATGTGCAAAGCACTGTTCTAAGCGTTGGGGAGGTTACAAGGTGATCAGGTTGTCTCACGGGGGGCTCATAGTCTTCATCCCCATTTTACAGATGAGGTAACTGAGGCACAGAGAAGTGAAGTGACTTGCCCAAAGTCACACAGCTGACACTTGGCAGAGCCGGGATTTGAACCCATGACCTCTGACTCCGAAGCCGGAGTTCTTTCCACTGAGCCACGCTGCTTCTCCCGCTAGGCCAGGCTGCTTCTCAATAATCCTCCCAAGCTCCCTCAATTCCTTTTTGACATCTGTCAGTCAAGCTTGATTTTGACCTCTTAGAGATATCTTGGAGTCTCTTCCTCCTTCATGGACCAGAGACCACATTCTCCTCATTCCCCCCTCCCCCAACTTCATTCGTTCATTCAATCGTATTTATTGAGCACTTACTGTGTGCAGAGCACTGTACTAAGCTCTTGGGAAGTACAATCAATCAATCGTATTTATTGAGCGCTTCCTGTGTGCAGAGCACTGTACTAAGCTCTTGGGAAGTACAATCAATCAATCGTATTTATTGAGCACTTACTGTGTGCAGAGCACTGTACTAAGCGCTTGGGAAGTACAAGTTGGCAACATATAGAGACGGTCCCTACCCAACAGTGGGCTCACCCCCACTTCTCCCTCCTGAGATCACACCTCCTCCAAGAGGCCTTCCCCGATAATAATGATGGCATTTGTTCAGCGCTTACTATGTGCCAAGCACTGTTCTAAGCGCTGGGGTGGATACAAGGTAATCACATTGTCCCGCGTGAGGCTCACAGTCTTCATCCCCATTTTACAGACGAGGAAACTGAAACACAGAGAAGTTAAGCGACTTGCCCAAGTTCACACAGCAGGCAAGTGGCAGAAGCAGGATTAGAACCCGTGTCCTCTGACTCCCAAGCTTGGGCTCTGGCCACTATCAATCAATCAATCAATCAATCGTATTTATTGAGCGCTTACTTTGTGTAGAGCACTGTACTAAGCGCTTGGGAAGTACAAGTTGGCAACATAGCCACATTGTTTCCCAGTGAGGTCATAGCCACCCAAAAGCTGCTTTTGGCCCTGTTGGTTAGACATTTTAGCACTTATGCATGTTTTATGGACAGTGAGTTCACTGTGGGAAGGACTGTGTCTGTTTGTTGCTATAATGTACTCTCCCAAGCGCTTAGTACAGTGCTTTGCTTAGTAGAAACAGCCTGGCTTGGGAGTCAGACATCATGGGTTCAAATCCCCGCTCTGCCACTTGTTAATGATGGCATTTTATTAAGGGCTCACTATCATCATCATCAATCGTATTTATTGAGCGCTTACTATGTGCAGAGCACTGTACTAAGCGCTTGGGAAGTACAAATTGGCAACATATAGAGACAGTCCCTACCCAACAGTGGGCTCACAGTCTAAAAGACTATGTGCAAAGCACCGTTCTAAGTGCTGGGGAGGTTACAAGGTGATCAGGTTGTCCCATGTGGGGCTCACAGTCTTAACCCCCATTTTACAGATGAGGTCACTGAGGCCCAGAGAAGTGAAGCGACTTGCCCAAAGTCACACGGCTGACAATTGGCAGAGCCGGGACTTGTTGGCTGTGTGACTTTGGGCAAGTCGCTTAACTTCTCTGGGCCTCAGTTCCCTCATCTGGAAAACGGGGGTGAAGATGGTGAGGCCCTGGTGGGGCAACCTGATCACCATGTATCTCCCCCAGTGCTTAGAACAGTGCTTGGCACATAGTAAGCGCTTAACAAATACCATTACTATTATTATTATTAGTAGTAGTAATAAGATCTCAGTAAATAAGATTGAATGAATGTTCTCCAATTACTTTCACCTTTTTTAAAAAAAGGTGTTTGTTAAGTGCTTACTATGTGACAGGCACTGTTCTAAAGGGAAGCAGCATGGCTCAGTGGAAAGAGCCCGGGCTTTGGAGTCAGAGGTCATGGGTTCAAATCCCAGCTCCACCAATTGTCAGCTGTGTGACTTTGAGCAAGTCACTTCACTTCTCTGGGCCTCAGATACCTCATCTGTAAAATGGGGATTAAGACTGTGAGCCCCCCGTGGGACAACCTGATCACCTTGTAACCTCCCCAGCGCTTAGAACAGTGCTTTGCACATAGTAAGCGCTTAATAAATGCCATTATTATTATTATTATTCTAAGCGCTGGAGTAGATATAAGGTCCGAGATGCAGCATGGCTCAGTGGAAAGAGCCCAGGCTTGGGAGTCAGAGTTCATGGGGTTCGAATCCTGGCTCTGCCACATGTCTGCTGTGTGACCTTGGGCAAGTCACTTCACTTCTCTGAGCTTCAGTTCCCTCATCTGTAAAATGGGGATGAAGACTGTGAGCCCCCCGTGGGACAACCTGATAACCTTGCATTCCTTCATTCATTCAATCGTATTTATTGAGCACTTACTGTGTGCAGAGCACTGAACTAAGCGCTTGGGAAGTACAAGTTGGCAACATATAGAGATGGTCCCTACCCAACAGTGGGCTCATCCCGCCGAGCACTTAGAACAGTGCCTGGCACATAATAATAATAATAATAATAATAATAATAATAATAATAATAATAATAATAATAATAATAATAATAATGACGGCATTTGTTAAGCGCTTACTACATGCAAAGCACTGTTCTAAGCGCTGGGGAGGGTACAAGGTGATCAGATTGTCCCATGCAGGGCTCACAGTCTTAATCCCCATTTTACGGATGAGGGAACTGAGGCCCGGAGAAGTGAAGTGACTTGCCCAAGGTCACACAGCTGACAATTGTCAGAGCTGGGATTCGAACCCATGACCTCTGACTCCCAAGCCCAAGCTCCTTCCACTGAACCACGATTAAGACTGTGAGCCCCCCGTGGGACAACCTGATCACCTTGTAACCTCCCCGGTGCTTAGAACAGTGCTCTGCACACGGTAAGCGCTTAATAAATGTCATTATTATTATTGCCATTATTATTATTAATAATAAGGATGGTATTTGTTAAGCGTTTACTTTGTGCCAGGCACTGTACCAAGCGTCGGATTAGACACAAGGTCATTGAGTTAAGTGCTAAGTACAGTGTTAAGCGCTAAGTACGAAGCGCTTAGTACAGTGCTCTGCACACAGTAAGCACTCAATAAATATGATTGATTGATTGATTGAGTTGGATAAAGTCCATGTCCCATGTAGGGCTCACGATCTTAATCCCCATTTTCCCGATGAGGGAACTGAGTCCCAGAGAAGGGAAGGGACTTGCTCAGTGTCACACGGAAGCCGCATGGCAGAGGAGGGATTGGAACCCATGACTTTCTATGCTTCACAAATGCCATCATTATTATATAAGGTAATCAGGTTGTCCCACATGGGGCTCACAGTCTTCATCCCCATTTTACAGATGAGGTAACTGAGGCACAGAGAAGTGAAGTGACTTCCCCAAAGTCACACAGATGACAACCCAGGCCTGGGCTCTTAGGGACCATCTCTAGATGTTGCCAACTTGTACTTCCCAAGCGCTTAGTCCAGTGCTCTGCACACAGTAAGCGCTCAATAAATACGATTGAATGAATGAATGAATAGGCCACAATAGAGAATGAGGCCAAACTTTGTCCGTCACTCTTGCTCTTTGGGGTCCAACTATGAATAGGCCACAATAGAGAATGAGGCCAAACTTTGTCCATCACACTTGACCTTTGGGGTCCAACTACGGGGGTGGAGGGGCTGCCTCGTCCTCAGGTCTCCAGGACTCCCATCAGGCCCAGCTACAGTTCAGGAGGTGATCAAACAGTAGCAGGTCTTCACATCTTTTAGAATGTGGGAAGACTGTGGGTGTGACTGGGACTGAGGCTAAGTCGGGGGTGGAGGCCGAGGCTGGGGTGGAGGCTGTGGGACTGTGGTTTTGGCGGGGCTGAGGGTGAGGCTATTGTCATGACGCTGTCTGAGTCTGTGACCATGGCAGTGGTGGAGGCTGCGATTGTGGTTATGGCTGAGCCTGAGGTGGAGGCTGAGGATGGGACTGGCTGTGGTGGAGGCTGAGTCTGCGGTAATGGCTGAGGCTGTGAATATGGCTGAGGTGGAGGCTGTGTCTGTGGTAATGGCTGAGGCTGTGAATATGGCTGAGGTGGAGGCTGTGTCTGTGGTAATGGCTGAGGCTGTGGATATGGCTGAGGTGGAGGCTGTGTCTGTGGTAATGGCTGAGGCTGTGAATATGGCTGAGGTGGAGGCTGTGTCTCTGGTAATGGCTGAGGCTGTGAATATGGCTAAAGTGGAGGCTGTGCCTGCGGTAATGGCTGAGGCTATGAATATAGCTGAGGTGGAGGCTGTGTCTGCGGTAATGGCTGAGGCTGTGAATATGGCTAAAGTGGAGGCTGTGTCTGTGGTAATGGCTGAGGCTGTGGATATGGCTGAGGTGGAGGCTGTGTCTGCGGTAATGGCTGAGGCTGTGAATATGGCTGTGGTTAACTTGTACTTCCCAAGCGCTTAGTACAGTGCTCTGCACACGGTAAGTGCTCAATAAATACGATTGATTGATTGATTGGTGGAGGCTGAAGGCTGACGTTGTGGCTGAGGTGGAGGCTGTGGTTGTGGCTATGGCTGTAGTGGAGGCTGTGTCTGTGGTAATGGCTGAGGCTGAGGTGGATGCTGAGCCTGTGACTATAATAATAACAATAATGATGGCATTAGTTAAGCGCTTACTATGTGCCAAGCTCTGTTCTAAGCACTGGGGAGGTAACAAGGTGATCAGGTTGTCCCACGGGGGGCTCACAGTCTTTTGTCACCATTTTCCAGATGAGGTCACCGAGGCACAGAGAAGTTAAATGCCTTGCCTAAAGTCACACAGCTGACAGTTGGCAGAGCCGGAATTGGAACTCATGACCTCTGACTCTGAAGCCCGGGCTCTTTCCACTGAGCCACACTGACTGTGGTTGTGGTGGAGGCTGTGATTGTGGTTATGGCTGAGGGCTGAGGTTGAGGCTGAGGCTCTGGCTGTGGTGGAGGCTGCATCTGTGGTAATGGCGGAGGCCGAGGCCGTGTCTGTGGCAGTGATGATGATGATGACGATAATGGCATTTGCTAAGCGCTTACTATGTACAAAGCACTGTTCTAAGCGCTGGGGAGGTTACAAGGTGATCAGGTTGTCCCATGGGGGGCTCACAGTCTTCATCCCCATTTTCCAGATGAGGTCACTGAGGCCCAGAGAAGTGAAGTGACTTGCCCCAAATCACCCAGCTGACAAGCGGCGGAGCCGGGATTTGAACCCATGACCTCTGACTCCAAAGCCCCTGCTCTTTCCACTGAGCCATGCTGGTGGGAGGCTGAGGTTAAGGCTGAGGCGTGGATGAGGCTGAATCTAAATTTGAGGCTGTGGATGAGGCAGAGGATGAGGCTAAATTTGAAGTTGAGGCCTAGGCCATGTCTGTGGCAGTGATGGGAGGCTGAGGCTGAGGCTGAGGCTGTGGCTGAAGCTAAATTTGAGGCTGTGGCTGAGGCAGAGGTTGAGGCTGAACCTCAATTTGAGGCTGAACCTAAATTGGAGGCTGAGGCCGAGGCCGTGTCTGTGTCAGCGTGGGGAGGCTGGGGTTGAGGCTGAGGCTGAATCTCAATTTTGAGGCTGTGGCTGAGGCAGAGGATGAGGCTAAATTTGAGGCTGTAGCTGTGAGCCCACTGTTGGGTAGGGACCGTCTCTAGATGTTGCCAACTTGTACTTCCCAAGCTCTTAGTACAGTGCTCTGCACACAGTAAGCGCTCAATAAATACGATTGATTGACTGATTGATTGATTGAGGCCGAAGTTAAGGCTGAACCTAAATTGGAGGCTGTGGCTCAGGCAGAGGCTAAGTCAGCAGCACTTGTTTGCAAGTTTACAAGTAAATAAGTAAGCAAAATAGGAGCACTGTACTAAGTGCTTGGGAAAGACAAACAATTCCCCGCCCATAAGATTACAGTCCAGAGAGGGGTGTCTATCACTTCTATTGTTCTCTCCCAACCTCTTAGCTCAGTGCCCTGCACACAATAGACTGTGAACTTCTAGACTGTGAGCCCCTTGTTGGGTAGGGACCGTCCCTATATGTAGCCGACTTGTACTTCCCAAGCGCTTAGTACAGTGCTCTGCACACAGTAAGTGATCAATAAATACGATTGAATAAATGCATGAATGAATTTATTGAGCACTTACTGTGTGCAGAGCACTGTACTAAGTGCTTGGAAAGTCCAATTTGGCAACAGAGACAATCCCTACCCAACAACGCGCTCACAGTCTAGAAGGGGGAAGACAGACAACAAAACAAAACAAGTAGACAGGTGTCAACAGCATCAAAATCAATAAATAGAATTATAGATATATGCACATCATTAATAAAATAAATAGAATAATAAATATGTACATATATATACAAGTGCTGTGGGGTGGGGAGGAGGGTAGAGCAGAGGGAGGGAGTCGGGGTGATGGGGAAGGGAGGAGGAACAGAGGAAAAGGGAAGCTCAGTCTGGGAGGGCCTCCTGGAGGAGGTGAACTCTCGGTAGGGTTTTGAAGGGGGGAAGAGAGCTAGTTTGATGGATGTGAGGAGGGAGGATATTCCGGGCCAGGGGGAGGACGTGGGCTGGGGGTCGATGGCGGGATGGGCAAGAATGAGGCCCAGTGAGGAGGTGAGCGGCGGCAGAGGAGCGGAGGGTGCGGGATGGGCTGGAGAAGGACAGAAGGGAGGGGAGGGAGGAGAGGGCGAGGGGATGGACGGCTTTGAAGCCGATGGTGAGGAGTTTGTGCTTGATACAGAGGTTGATAGGCAACCACTGGAGATTTTTGAGGAGGGGAATGCCCAGAGCATTTCTGTACAAAGATAAACCGGGCAGCAGAGTGAAGTATAGATTGAAGTAAGGAGAGACAGGAGTTTGGAAATTCATTCATTCATTCAATCGTATTTATTGAGCACTTACTCTGTGCAGAGCACTGTACTAAGCGCTTGGGAAGTACAAGTTGGCAATATATATAATATACAATATATTATGTTGCCAATTTGTACTTCCCAAGCGCTTAGTACAGTGCTCTGCACATAGTAAGCGCTCAATAAATACGATCGATATAGAGACGATCCCTACCCAACAGTGGGCTCCCAGTGGGGAGCGATTATGACTTGCCCAAGGTCACACAGCAGACAAGTGGCGGAGGTCGCATTAGAACCCACGACCTCTGACTCCCAAGCCCAGGCTCTTTCCACTAGAGCATGCTGCTAATAAAGTGCTCTACACACATTGAGCATTGTATAGCTCCTAAAGTTTGGTTAAATAAGCAGACAGATCCATTAGGAGACGTGTGCTCTCCCATGTGCCTAGAGAAGCAGCGTAGTTAAGTGGAAAGAGCCCAGGCTTGAAAGCCAGAGGTCGTGGGTTCTAATCCTGACTCCGCCACTTGTCAGCTGTGTGACTTTGGGCAAGTCACTTCACTTCTCTGAGCCTCAGTTACCTCATCTGTAAAATGGGGATCAAGACTGTGGGCCCCAAATGGGACAACCTGATAGCCTTATATCTATTCCAGGGCTTAGAACAGTGTGTGGCATATAGTAAGCACTTAACAAATGCCTACATTATTATTATTATTACAGAGCTGGGCACATAGTAAGTGCTCATTGAATACTGATGTTGATGATGATGATGAATATGATTGAATTGAATGAACGATGACGATGAAGTTTTAATCTCCAGAAGTTGAGAGCAGATTTTTCACCACAGAGAGGAACGGTTCAAGAGCCTATCTCCCTCAGTCTTCCCATTTCCCATCTCCTCTGGTCTTCCCATTTCCTGTCTCTCCTGGTCTCCCCACCTTCTGTCTCCTCATTCTTCCCATTTCCCGTCTCCCCTGATCTCCCCATCTTCTGTCTCCACAATCTCCACATTTCCTGTCTTCCCTTGTCTCCCCACCTCCTGTCTCCTCAGTCTTCCCATTTCCTGTCTTCCCTTGTCTCCCCACCTCCTGTCTCCTCAGTCTTCCCATTTCCTGTCTTCCCTTGTCTCCCCACCTCCTGTCTCCTCAGTCTTCCCATTTCCTGTCTTCCCTTGTCTCCCCACCTCCTGTCTCCTCAGTCTTCCCATTTCCTGTCTCCCTTGATCTCCCCATCCTGTGTCTCCCCTGGTCTCCCCATCCCCTGTCTCCCCTGGTCTCCCCATCCCTTACCTCCCCTGGTCTCCTCACTTCCTATCTCCTCAGTCCTCCCATTTCCTGCCTCCCCTGGCCTCCCCATCCCTTCCCTTCTCTTGTCTCCCCATCTTCCGTCTCCTTGGTCTTCACATTTCCTGTCTCCTCTTGTCTCCCCAGGTATCCCCACTTCCCATCTCCTTGTTCCTCCCATTTCCTGTCTCCTCTGGCCTCCCCACTTCCTATCTTCCCTGGTCTCCCCATCATGTATCTCCCTGGTCTCCCCATCTCCTGTCTCCCCTGGTCTCCCCACCTCCTGTCTCCTGAATCTTCCCATTTCCTGTCTCCCCTGGTCTCCCCATCCTGTATCTCCCCTGATCTCCCCATCCCCTGTCTCCCCTGGTTTCCCCATCCCCTGTCTCCCTCCCCATCCCCTGTCTCCCCTGGTTTCCCCAACCCCTGTCTCCCCTGGTCTCCTCACCTCCCGTCTCCTGAATCTTCCCATTTCCTGTCTCCCCTGGTCTCCCCATCCTGTATCTCCGCTTGTCTCCCCATTCCCCATCTCCCCTGGTCTCCCCATCCCCTGTTTCCCCTGGTCTCCCCATCCCTTGCCTCCCCTGGTCTCCCCACTTCCTATCTCCTCAGTCCTCTCATTTCCTGCCTCCCCTGGCCTCCCCATCCCTTCCCTTCTCTCATCTCCCTATCTTCTGTCTCCCTGGTCTTCACATTTCCTGTCTCCTCTTGTCTCCCCAGGTCTCCCCACTTCCCATCTCCTCATTCCTCCCATTTCCTGTCTCCTCTGGCCTCCCCACTTTCTGTCTTCCCTGGTCTCCCTATCCTGTGTCTCCCCTGGTCTCCCCATCATGTATCTCCCTGGTCTCCCCATCCTCTCTCTCCCCTGGTCTCCTCACCTCCTGTCTCCTGAATCTTCCCATTTTCTGTCTCCCCTGGTCTCCCCATCCTGTATCTCCCCTGATCTCCCCATCCCCTGTCTCACCTGGTCTTCCCATCCCCTCTCTCCCCTGGTCTCCCCACCTCCTGTCTCCTCAATCTTCCCATTTCCTGTCTCCCCTGGTCTCCCCATCCTGTGTCTCCCCTGGTCTTCTAATCCCCTTTCTTCCCTGGTCTCCCCATCTTCTGTCTCCCTGCTCTCCGCATTTCCTGACTCCCTTGGTCTCTCCACCTCCTGTCTCCTCAGTCTTCCAATTTCCTGTCTCCCCTGGCTTCCCCACTTCCTGTCTTCCCTGGTCTCCCCATCTCTTGTCTCCCCTGTTCTCCCCATTTTTTAATCTCCCCTGAATTCCCCATCCAGCCATCTCCCCGGTTCTCCCCATCCCCCTCCCATCTTCCTTGGATCGGCCTTCCAAGCCGGGCGATTCCTCCTGGTCTGGACCCAGGAAACTGCAGGCATCTTGTGATCTGTGTGTAAATCCCTGAAGGCCTGAACCCCATCAGCAGTTTCCATAGAGTTGCCGAAGGAATACTGTTTGTTACTATATTTATTCTAGTGCAAAAATCCCATGAAGATTTTGGAATCACTAGCAGGACACAAATCTAAAATACTTCGTTCCAACACGCCTCAGTCCAAGGGAGTCACCCAATAAGGACTTCTGTCGCCCACAGAAGATTGTGCATCCGACAGGAAAATCTGGATCGTTCTAAGCGCAAGAAAAAAATGATCCGCACAGGTATGAGAAAAGTCCAGGATTCACTTTTCAGGAGGAGAGCCTTCCCACTCCAACCCCCCAATCCAAGCTGTTCCTCTCTGTGGCCGGTGGATTTGAGAGACGGCTATGGGCTTCTCCTGTTCCCACAGTTCTGGACTATTCATTCATTCATTCATCTGTATTTATTGAGCGCCTACTGTGTGCAGAACACTGTACTAAGCGCTTGGGAAGTACAAGTTGGCAACATATAGAGACGGTCCCTACCCAACAACGGGCTCACAGTCTGGAGTTGAGAGTCTTGGGTGAGTCCAATACAACAATAAACGGACCCACAAGGAGCTGACAACTTTAGAGGGGGAGATGGACATGAAGAGAAATCAATATACGGTGAGCAGAGCACTGTTTGAGCACTTGGGAGAGTCCAATCTGACATTAAACATGACAATCTGATATTAATCTGACATTAATCTGACATTAAGCGCTTAGTACAGTGTTCTGCACACAGTAAGTGCCCAATAAATACGATTGATGATTTAACAGATCCCTTCCCTGCCCACAAGGAGCTGACAGTCTGGAGGGGGAGACGGACATGAAGAGAAATGAATACACTGGGTACAGAGCACTGTAATAATAATAATAATGGCATTTATTAAGCGCTTACTATGTGGAAAGCACTGTTCTAAGCGCTCAGGAGATTACAAGGTGATCAGGGTGTTCCACGGGGGCTCACAGTCTTCATCCCCATTTTACAGAGGAGGGAACTGAGGCCCAGAGAAGTGAAGTGACTTGCCCAAAAGTCACCCAGCTGATAAGTGGTCGAGCCGGGATTTGAACCCATGACCTCTGCCTCCAAAGCCCGGGCTCTTTCCACTGAGCCACGCTGCTTCTACTAAGCGCTTGGGGGAGTCCAATACAACAATAAATGGACCCACTCCCTGCCCACAAGGAGCTGACAAGTCTAGAGGGGGAGACAGACCTGAGTAGAAATGAATACACTCTGTGCAGAGCACTGTACTAGGCGCTTGAGGGAGTCCAATACAACAATAAATGGACCCACTCCCTGCCCACAAGGAGCTGACAAGTCTAGAGGGGGAGACAGACCTGAGTAGAAATGAATGCGCTCTGTGCAGAGCACTGTACTAGGCACTTGGGAGAGTCCAATACAACAATAAACAGACGCATCCCCCTGCCCACAAGGAGCTGATAGTCTAGAGGGGGAGACGGACAGAAAGAGAAATCAATACTCTATTTTATTAATGATAAAAATAATAATAATGGCATTTGTTAAGCGCTTACTATGTGCAGAGCACTGTTCTAAGCGCTGGCATCTGTATCTATCTATAATTCTATTTATTTTGCTGGTATTATCGCTTGTCTACTTGTTTTGTTTTGTTCAATACTCTTATTTTATTAATGATCTGTATCTATCTATGATTCTATTTATCTATTTTGCTGGTATTGACGCTTGTCTACTCGTTTTGTTTTGTTGTCTGTCTCCCCCTTCTAGACTGTGAGCCCGGACTATCTCAGAGAGCTCCCTCCAAACATCGCATAAATCACAATCTCTGCAAAATCAATCAATCAATCAATCAATCATATTTATTGAGCGCTTACTGTGTGCAAAGCACTGTACTAAGCGCTTGGGAAGAACAAGTCGGCAACACATAGAGACAGACCCTACCCAACAGCGGGCTCGCAGCACATAGGCACGGCTTTAAAGAGTGGACGCTCCTCACATGTTGCTGCTTGAAATTGTTCTCGCATAAAAAAGCGTTGGAATTACTACGTGCCAGACTCTGTACTGAGCGCTGGGGTGGACACAAGCAAATCGGGTTGGACACTGTCCCTGTCCCACGTGGGGTTCACAGTCTCCACCCCTATTTTACAGATGAGGGAACTGAGGCACAGAGAAGTGAAGTGACTTGCCCAAGGTCACCCAGCAGAAAAGTGGAAGAGCCGGGATTAGAACTCATGACCTTTGGACTTTCAGGCCCGGGCTTTAGCCACTAGGCCATGCTAAGGCAGTGAACAATTCCATCACCGTTGCTGCTGCCCCCCGTTATAATAATTATTATTAATATGGTATTTGTTAAGCGCTTACTTTGTGCCAGGCACTGTTCTAAGCGCTGGTCAAATCGGGTTGGACACAGTCGTCGTCCCACGTGGTGTCACAGTCTTAATCCCCATTTTATAGATGAGGTAACCGAGGCCCAGAGAAGCGAAGTGACTTGCCCAAGGTCACACAGCAGACAGGTGGGGTGAGCTGGGATTAGAACCCATGACCTTCTAACTCCTAGGCCCGGGCTCTAGCCACTAGGCTGTGCTGCTTGTCTGCTGCGTGATCTTGGGCAAGTCACTTCACTTCTCCGTGCCTCAGTTCCCTCATCTGTCAAATGGGGATTGAGACTGTGAGCCCCACGTGGGACAGGGACTGTGTCCAACCCGATTTGCTTGTATAATAATAATAATAATTTCGGTATTTGTTAAGCACTTACTGTGCGCCAAGCACTGTTCTAAGCGCTGGGGGAGATACAAGGTCATCAGGTTGGGTGAAGTGACTCACCCAAGGTCACCCAGCAGATAAGTAGCAGAGAAGCAACGTGGCTCAGTGGAAAGAGCCCGGGCTTAGGAGTCTGGCATTGTGGGTTCTAATCCTGGCTCCGCCGCTTGTCAGCTGTGTGACTTTGGGCCAGTCACTTAACTTCTCTGTGCCTCAGTTGCCTCATCCAAAATGGGGATGAAGACTGTGAGCCCCACGTGGGACAACTTGATTATCCTATAACTCCCCCAGCATTAGAACAGTGCTTGCGTGGCTCAGTGGCAAGACCACGGGCTTAGGAGTCAGAGGTTGTGGGTTCTAATCCCGGCTCCGCCGCTTGTCAGCTGTGTAACTTTGGGCAAGTCGCTTCACTTCTCTGTGCCTCAGTTCCCTCATCTGCAAAATGGGGATTAAAGACTGTGAGCCCCACATGGGACAACCTGATTACCTTGTATTTCCCTCAGCGCTTAGAACAGTGCTTGGCACATAGTAAGCACTTAACAAATATCAACATTATTATTATTATTATTGTATCTCCCTCAGTGCTTAGAACAGTGCTTGACACATAGTAAATGTTTAACAAATACCATCATTATTACAGTGAGCACTTAACAAATACCATTGTTATTATTATTGTTATAAGTGGCAGAGGCGGGATTAGAACCCATGACCTTCTAACTCCCAGGCCCACATTCCATCCATTACGTCATGCTGACATAGTCTTACTTACTGACTAAGAGAGTAAGTAGAGAAGCAGTGTGGCTCAGTGGAAAGAGCCCGGGCTTTGGAGTCAGAGGTCATGGGTTCAAATCCCGGCTCTGCCAACTGTCAGCTGTGTGACTTTGGGAAAGTCACTTCACTTCTCTGGGCCTCAGTTCCCTCATCTGTCAAATGGGGATGAAGACTGTGAGCCCCCCGAGGGACAACCTGATCACCTTGTATCCTCCCCGGAGCTTAGAACAGTGCTTTGCACATAGTAAGTGCTTAACAAATGCCATTATTAATATTATTAATCATTATTATTATTAATTCTCACTTCAGAGTAGCTCCCTCCTTGACCTGAGAGAGTCTCAAGGCTCTGACAACTTGCCCTGTATTACACTCCTACCCACCAAACTCCAGCTCGCACCCTTGATAATAATAATAATAATAATGGCATTTGTTAAGCGCTTACTATGTGCAAAGCACTGTTCCAAGCGGAGCTGGAATTCGAACCCATGACCTCTGGCTCCAAAGCCCATGCTCTTTTCCACTGAGCCACGCTGCTTCATTTCCTCTCAAACCAAAATACTCACCGTGCCTCATTTCCATCTCGTTCACTGCCCGATTCTTATATTGAGAAGCAGCGTGGCTTCTTGGCAAGAGCCTGGTCCTGGATGTCAGAGGTCATGGGTTCTAATCCCGACTCCACTACTTGATAGTAATTATAACAATAATGATGATGGCATTTGTTAAGTGCTTACTATGTGCCAAACACTGTTCCAAGCACTGGGGGGGATACAAGGTGATCATGTTGTCCCACGTGGGGCTCACAGTCTTCATCCCCATTTTACAGATGAAGGAACTGAGGCTCAGAGAAGTTAAGTAACTTGCCAAAGGTCACACAGCAGATATGTGATGGAGCCAGGACTAGAACCCATGACCTCTGACTCCCAAGCCTGGGCTCTTTCCACTGAGCCATGCTGCTTCACTCGTCAGTAGTGTGACTTTGGGCAAGGCACTTAACGTCTCTGTGCCTCAATTACCCCATCTGTAAAATGGGGATTAAGACTGTGAGCCCCACGTGGGACAACCTTATGGCCTTCTATCTCCCCCAGTGCTTAGAACAGTGCTTGGCACATAGTAAGCGCTTAACAAATACCATAAGTATTATTATTATTATTATTATTATGTGCTTCTTTCTGCTGTAACTCTGCCTTCACAACTATTCATTCATTCATTCATTCAATCGTATTTATTGAGCACTTACTGTGTGCAGAGCACTGTACTAAGCACTTGGGAAGTACAATCTATCAGACCACCGCTCTCCCCATGCTCAAGGCACTGTCGAAAGCATATCTCCTCCAGGAGGCCGTCCCTGATTTATCTCTCATCTCTCCATCCTATCACCCCACTCTACTACAATATCAACACTTCTGAGATACTTAAATTGTGGCATTTGTTAAGTGCTTACTACATGCCAGACACTGTACTGAGCACTGGTCGGGGGGGACTACAAGCAACTCAGGTTGGACGCGGTCCCTGTCCCTCATGGGGCTGCACATTTTTTAGATGAGGTAACTGAAGCCCGGAAAAATGAAGTGACCTGTCCAAGGTCACACAGCAGACAAGTGGAGGAGCCGGGATTAGAACCCATGACCTTCTGATTTCCGGGCCCGGGGCTCTAGTCACTAGGCCGTGCTGCACCTGGAGAAAATTGGATATTCAATCAAGCAACCATGGGGGCTGATACGACAGTAAAAGTGGGATAAGGTAACAGCTCAGATCAATAATAATAATAAGAATAATTTTGGTATTTGTTAAGCGCTTACTACGTGCCAAGCATGTTCTAAGCGCTGGGGGAGATATAAGGGCATCAGGTTGTCCCACATGGGGCTCACAGTCTTCATCCCCTTTTTCCAGATGAGGTAACTGAGGCACAGAGAAGTGAAGTGACTTGCCCAGAGTCACACAGCTGATAAGTGGCAGAGCTGGGATTAGAACCCATGACCTCTGACTCCCATGTGGGAGCAATTTGGATGGAGAGGAAGAGGGGGATTCTATAATAAGAGTAATAATAATAATGGTGGTATTCATTATTCTAGACTGTGAGCCCGCTGTTGGGTAAGGACTGTCTCTATATGTTGCCAACTTGTACTTCCCAAGCTCTTAGTACAGTGCTCTGCACACAGTAAGTGCTCAATAAATACGATTGATTGATTGATTGATTGATTGATTAAGCTCTTACTACATGTAGAGTAGGGCTGTTCTAAGCCCTGAGGAGGATACAACCATCAATCGTATTTATTGAGTGCTTACTATGTGCAGAGCACTGTACTACAAGATACAAGATAATCAGATTGTCCCATGTGGGGTTCACAGTCTTCATCCCCATTTTCATTTCATTATTCATTCAATCATATTTATTGAGCGCTTACTGTGTGCAGAGCACTGGACTAAGCGCTTGGGAAGTCCAAGCTGACAACATAAAGAGATGGTCCCTACCCAACAGCGGGCTCACAGTCTAGAAGGGGGAGACAGAGAACGAAACCAAACATATTAACAAAATAAAATAAATAGAATAGATATGCACAAGTAACATAAATAAATACAGTAATAAATATGTACAAACATATATACATATTTCCAGATGAGGGAACTGAGGCACAGAGAAGTGAAGTGACTTGCCCATAGTCATGCAGCTGACAGGGCTGGGATTAGAACCCGTGACCCCTGACTCCCAAGCCCGGGCTCTTTCCACTGAGCCACACTGCTTCTCTTCTAGATATCAATCAATCAATGGTATTTACTGATGATGATGGCATTTATTAAGCGCTTACTACATGCAAAGCACTGTTCTAAGTGCTGAGGAGATTACAAGGTGATCAGGTTGTCCCACGGGGGGCTCACAGTCTTTTTCCCCATTTTACAGATGAGGTAACTGAGGCCCAGAGAAGTGAAGTGACTTGCCCAAAGTCACACAGCTGACAATTGGTGGAGTTGGGATTTACTGAGCACTTATTATGTGCAGAGCAGTGTACTAAAACCTCAGAATAGTCCAATACAACAGAACCAGCAGACTCATTTCTCTATTTATTTTACTTGTACATATCTATTCTATTTATTTTATTTTGTTAGTATGTTTGGTTTTGTTCTCTGTCTCCCCCTTTTAGACTGTGAGCCCACTGTTGGGTAGGGACCGTCTCTATGTGTTGCCAACTTGTACTTCCCAAGCGCTTAGTACAGTGCTCTGCACAGAGTAAGCGCTCAATAAATACGATTGATGATGATGATGATGATTTCCCGCCAATCGCAAGCTTATAGTCTGTATGTTTGGTTTTGTTCTCTGTCTCCCCCTTTCAGACCGTGAGCCCACTGTTGGGTAGGGACTGTCTCTATATGTTGCCAACTTGTACTTCCCAAGCGCTTAGTACAGTGCTCTGCACACAGTAAGCGCTCAATAAATACGATTGATTGATTGATAGAGGGGGAGACGGACATTAGTATGAATGAATAATTTCTAGACTGTGAGCCCACTGTTGGGTAGGGACCGTCTCTATATGTTGCCAACTTGTACTTCCCAAGCGCTTAGTCCAGTGCTCTGCACACAGTAAGCGCTCAATAAATACGATTGAATGAATGAATTTATAATGAAGAATTTAAAGATACGTCCACAAGGGCCGTGGGAGTGGGGGTAGGGTGCCTATCATCATCATCATCATCATCATTCGTATTTATTGAGCGCTTACTATGTGCAGAGCACTGGACTAAGCGCTTGGGAAGTACAAATTGGCAACATATAGAGACAGTCCCTACCCAAGAGTGGGCTCAAATGCCCACATTTCACAGATCCAAGGGCATAGAGGATGCCGAAGGGAGAGGGAGCCGGGAAAAAGAGGGCTTCATCGGGGAAGGCCTCTTGGAGGAGGTGTGACCTTAATAAGAGCGGAGTGTGCGGACTGGGTTGGAGAAGGAGAGAAGGGAAGTGAGGTAGGAGGGGGCGAGGGGATGGACAGCTTTAAAGCCGATGGTGAGGAGTTTCTGTTGGATGCGGAGGTGGATGGGCCACCACCGGAATTTCCTAAGGACGGGGGGAAACATGGACTGAGCGCTTTTGTAGGAATACGATCCAGGCAGTAGAGTGAAGTAGGGACCGGAGTGGGGAGAGACAGGAGGCAGGGAGGTCAGCCAGGAGGCTGATACGGTCATCAAGGCAGAATTAAGTGCCCGGATTGGCATGGTAACAGTTTAGATGGAGAGGAGGAGGAGGATTTTATCCGCTTTGTGAAGGTGGAACTGACAGGCTTTGGTGACAGATTGAATATAATAATATAATAATAATGATGGCATTTATTAAGCGCTTACTATGTGCAAAGCACTGTTCTAAGCACTGGGGAAGTTCCAAGGTGATCAGGTTGTCCCACTTGGGGCTCACAGTCTTAATCCCCATTTTACAGATGAGGCCCAGAGAAGTGAAGTGACTTGCCCATAGGGATGGGATGAGAGAGCGGAGTCGAGGACGCCGCATTCCGGGCTTGTGACATGGGGAGGAGAGTGCTGATCAGTCAATCAATCAATCAATCAATCGCATTTATTGAGCGCTTACTGTGTGCAGAGCACTGAACTTAGCACTTGGGAAGTACAAGTTGGCAACATCTAGAGACGGTCCCTACCCAACAGCGGGCTTACAGTCTAGAAGGGGGAGACGGAGAACAAAACAAAACATATCAACAAAATAAAATAAATAGAATAGATATGTACAAGTAAAATAAATAAATAAATAGGGTAATAAATACGTACAAACATATATACATATATACAGGTACGGTGATGGGAAGGGGAGGGAGAGGACAGGGTTTGGGTGGGAAGATAAAGAGGTCAGTTTTGGGCAGGTTCAGCTTGTTGAGGTGGCAGTGGGACAGCCAGGTAGAGATGCTTTGAAGGCTGGAGGAAATCAATCAATCAATCAATCGTATTTATTGAGTGCTTACTGTGTGCAGAGAACTGTACTAAACGCTTGGGAAGTCCAAGTTGGCAACATATAGAGACAGTCCCTACCCAACAGTGGGCTCACAGTCTAAAAGGGGGAGACAGAGAACAAAACCAAACATACTAACAAAATAAAACAAATAGAGCAGATATGTACAAGTAAAATAAATAAATGAATAAATAGATTAATAAATATGTACAGACATATATACATATATACAGGTGCTGTGGGGAAGGGAAGGAGGTAAGATGGGGGGAATGGAGAGGGGGACGAGGGGGAGAAATGTGAGACTGCAGAGGGAGAGGGATCAGGACCGGAGATGTAGATTTGGGAATCATTCATTCATTCATTCATTCAATCATATTTATGGAGCTTTTACTGTGTGCAGAGCACTGTAGTAAGCGCTTGGAAAGTACAATGAGTTGACGGTCTAGAAGGGGAGATCGACATTAAAATAAATTAAAAATTGCAGGTAATAATAACAATAATAATAATGATGGCATTTATTAAGCACTTACTATGTGCAAAGTACTGTTCTAAGCGCTGGGGAGGTTACAAGACGATCAGGTTGTCTCCCGTGGGGCTCACAGTCTTAATCCCCATTTTACAGAGGAGGTAACAGGCACAGAGAAGTGAAGTGACTTGCCCAAAGCCACACAACTGACAGTTAATAATAATAATAATGATGGCATTTATTAAGTGCTTACTATGTGCAAAGCACTGTTCTAAGCGCTGGGGAGTCTACAAGGCGATAAGTTTGTCCCGGGGGGGGGGGGGGACTCACAGTCTTCATCCCCATTTCACAGATGAGGGAACTGAGGCACAGAGAGGTGAAGTGACTTGCCCAAAGTCACACAGCTGACAGTTGGCAGAGCCAGCATTTGAACTCACGACCTCTGACTCCAAAGCCCTTGTTCATTCCACTGAGCCATGCTGCTTCTCCAAGCATCTATCTTCTCCAAGATAGATGAGATTGATTGTACTGTGTGGCCCTGGGAAAGTCACTTTGCTTCTCTGTGCCTCAGTGACCTCCTCTGTGAAATGGGGATTAAAACTGTGAGCTCCACGTGACACAGGGATTCTCTGATTCTCTTGTAACTACCCCAATAACAATAATGATGGCATTTATTAAGAGCTTACTATGTGCAAAGCACTGAACACTTAGGACAGTGCCGGGCATATAGTAAGTGATTCAATACCATTAAAAAATAATTAAGGCTTTTTAATCAAGTGTATACGACTACTACTAATAATAATAATGGCATTTATTAAGCACTTACTATGTGCAAGGCACTGTTCTAAGCACTGGGGGAGATACAAGGTAATCGGATTGTCCCAAGGGGGGCTCACAGTCTTCATCCCCATTTTACAGATGAGGGAACTGAGGCCCAGAGAAGTGAAGTGACTTGCCCAAAGTCACACAGCTGACAAGTGGCAGAGCCGGGATTTGAACCCGTGACCTCTGACTCCAAAGCCCGGGATCTTTCCATTGAGCCACACTGCTGAATAGGTATAAAATGATCAGACTGGACACAATCCTTGTCCCACACGGTATATACACAAGTGCAGATTTATGACTCTATTTGACTTGTACACATTTAGTATTCTATTTATTTTGTTAATGATGTGCATCTAGCTTTACTTCTATTTATTCTGATGACTTGACACCTGTCCACATGTTTGGTTTTGTTGTCTGTCTCCCCCTTCTAGACTGTGAGCCCGCTGTTGGGTAGGGACCGTCTCTTTATGTTGCCAACCTGTACTTCCCAAGCGCTTAGTACAGTGCTTTGCACACAGTAAGTGCTCAATAAATATGATCGAATGAATGAAAGTGCTATGGGGCTGAGGGGGGGATGACTACTGAGAGTCCTACTGAGAGCTCACCTCCTCCAGGAGGCCTTCCCAGCCTGAGCCCCTTCCTTCCTCTCCCCCTCGTCCCCCTCTCCATCCCCCCATCTTACCTCCTTCCCTTCCCCACAGCACCTGTATATATGTATATATGTCTGTACATATTTATTACTCTATTTATTTATTTATTTTGCTCGTCCATATCTATTCTATTTATTTTATTTTGTTAGTATGTTTGGTTTTGTTCTCAGTCTCCCACTTTTAGACTGTGAGCCCACTGTTGGGTAGGGACTGTCTCTATACGTTGCCAACTTGTACTTCCCAAGCAATCAATCAATCAATCAATCGTATTTATTGAGCGCTTACTATGTGCAGAGCACTGTACTAAGCGCTTGGGAAGTACAAATTGGCATCACACTTAGTACAGTGCTCTGCACACAGTAAGCGCTCAATAAGTATGATTGATTGATTGATTGATTGATTGACTATCAAGTCCTTCCCACCCCTCTCCTGTGGCATATGGTATAACTCATTGATCTGAACAGATTGGACCCCTCTGTCCTATGATAGCCAGGACACATGGGTTGCTGCCCTTTTCTCTGTCTCAAAGGATGGAGACTCCATCATTATTATTTTTACTATCATTAATTGTATTTACTGAGCGTTTGCTGTGTACAAAGCACTGTACTAAGCACTTGGGAGAGTACAATATAACATCAAATGTATTCCCTGCCCACAGCAAGCTCACAGTCGAGAAGGGGAGACAGACATCAATATAACATCCGCATAGAGAAGCAGCGTGGCTCAGTGGAAAGAGCCCGGGCTTTGGGGTCAGAAGTCATGGGTTCAAATCCCGGCTCTGCCAATTGGTTCATTCATTCATTCAATTGTATTTATTGAGCGCTTACTGTGTGCAGAGCTCTGTACTAAGCGCTTGGGGAGTCCAAGTTGGCAACATATAGAGATGGTCCCTACCCAACAGTGGGCTCACAGTCTAGAAGACTGCCAATTGCCAGCTGGGTGACTTTGGGCAAGTCCCTTCACTTCTCTGGGCCTCATCATCATCATCATCATCAATCGTATTTATTGAGCGTTTACTGTGTGCAGAGCACTGTACTAAGCGCTTGGGAAGTACAAATTGGCAACATATAGAGACAGTCCCTACCCAACAGTGGGCTCACAGTCTAAAAGGGGGAGACAGAGAACAAAACCAAACATACTAACAAAATAAAATAAATAGAATAGATATGTACAAGTAAAATAAATAAATAAATGGAGTAATAAATATGTACAAACATATATACATATATACAGGTGCTGTGGGGAAGGGAAGGAGGTAAGATGGGGGGGATGGAGAGGGGGACAAGGGGGAGAGGAAGGAAGGGGCTCAGTGAGGGCCTCAGTTCCCTCATCTGTGAAATGGGGATGAAGTGGGACAACCTGATCACCTTGTAACCTCCCCAGTGCTTAGAACAGTGCTTGGCACATAGTAAGTGCTTAATAAATGCCATTATTATTATTATTATTATAGAGGTGGAGGTTGAAGCCGTGGGAGCAAATGAGTTCGCCGAGGGAGAGGGTGGAGATAGGAGAATAGAGGGGGACTCAGAACTGAACCTTGAAGGACACCCCCATAGTTAGGGGGTGGGAGGCAGAGGAGGAGTCCACGAAGGAAACTGAGAATGAACGGCCAGAGGGACAAGAGGAGAACTATTACTCTATTTATTTATTTATTTATTTATTTATTTTACTTGTACATATCTATTCTATTTATTTTATTTTGTTAGTATGCTTGGTTTTGTTCTCTGTCTCCCCGTTTTAGACTGTGAGCCCACTGTTGGGTAGGGACTGTTTTTATATGTTGCCAACTTGTACTTCCCAAGCGCTTAGTACAATGCTCTGCACACAGTAAGCGCTCAATAAATACGATTGATGATGATGATGATGATGAGAACCAGGAGCGGACAGGGCAGGGAATGTGCTCATTGTTCTATCATACTCTCCCAAGTGCTTAGCACAGTGCTCCGCATCCTCTGCATCCACAGTTCTCCATGCATCCTGTAAGCACTCAATAAATACGCCTGAGCGGGATGTGGCCAGATTGGGGAGTGAGTTTGTTCGAGGGCGCCGGTGATGACATGGGTGAGGGTGAGGGTTGGTATGTATCACTCTTCTCACACTCCTACTATGTGCCAGACACTGTACTAAACGCTGGGGTAGATTCAAGATAATCCAGTTGGGCATGGTCCCTGTCTCACCTGGGGCTCACAGTCTAAATTGTGGGGCGGAGGATTGAATCGCTGCTGTACAGGGATGAGAAGCAGCGTGGCTCAGTGGAAAGAGCACGGGCTTTGGAGGCAGAGGCTATGGGTTCAAATTCCGGCTCTGCCAATTGTCAGCTGTGTGACTTTGGGCAAGTCACTTCACTTCATCTGTAAAATGGGGATTAAGACTGTGAGCCCCCCGAGGGACAACCTGATCACCCTCTAACCTCCCCAGTGCTTAGAACAGTGCTTTGCACATAGTAAGCGCTTAATAAATGCCATCATTATTACTATTATTATTATTTACAGATGAAGAAACTGAGACCCAGTGAAAGTGAAGTGACTTGCCCAAGGTCCCACAGCCGGCACGTGGCAGGGCAGGGATTAGAAGCCAGGTCCTCTGACTCCCGGAGCCGTGCTCTAGCTTTATTTCTATTTATTCTGATGATTTGACACCCGTCCACATGTTTTGTTTTGTCATCTGTCTCCCCCTTCTAGACTGTGAGCCCGTTGTTGGGTAGGGACCGTCTCTAGATGTTGCCGACTTATGAGCCCTGCTGAGAGCTCACCTCCTCCAGGAGGCCTTCCCAGACTGAGCCCCTTCATTCCTCTCCCCCTCGTCCCCCTCTGCATCTCCCCATCTTACCTCCCTCCCTTCCCCACAGCACCTGTATATATGTACATATCTTTGTACATATTTTTTTTACTCTATTTATTTATTTACTTAATTTATTTGTACATATCTATTCTATTTTTTTTTCTTAGTATGTTTGGTTTTGTTCTCTGTCTCCCCCTTTTAGACTGTGAGCCCACTGTTGGGTAGGGACTGTCTCTATATGTTGCCAATTTGTACTTCCCAAGCGCTTAGTACAGTGCTCTGCACATAGTAAGCGCTCAATAAATACGATTGATGATGATGATGATGATGATGATGATGATGATGACTTGGACTTCCCAAGCGCTTAATACAGTAAGCGCTCAATAAATACGATTGAATGAGTGAATACGATGGAAAGAATGAATGAGCCTGTGAAAGAGAGTGAGAAGGAGCGGTCAGAGAGATAGGAGGAGAACCAAGAGAGGACAGTGTCAGTGAATTCAAGGTTGGGTAAAAGTTTCCAGGAGAAGGGGGTGGTCGACAGCGTCAGAAGCAGCTGAGAGGTCTAGGAGGATGAGGATGGAGTAGACGTTGTCGAATTTGGCGAGAAGAAGGTCCTCAGTTACTTTAGAGAGGCCTGTTTCTATGGACTGAAGCAACAGAATCCATGTTAGAGGGGATCGAGGAGAGAATTGGAGGAGAGGATGAGGTTGCTTTAGAGAGGCCTGTTTCTATGGACTGAAGCAACAGAATCCACGTTGGAGTGGATCGAGGAGAGAATTGGAGGAGAGGATGAGGAAACAGGGGGTATAATAATAAAAATAATAATATTTTCATTTATTAAGTGTTTACTACATGCCAAGCACTGTTCTAATAATAATAATAATAATGATGGCATTTATTAAGCGCTTACTATGTGCAAAGCACTCTTCTAAGCGCTGGGGAGGTTACAAGGTGATCAGGTTGTCCCACAGGGGGCTCACAGTCTTAATCCCCATTTTACAGATGAGGTAATCTGAGGCCCAGAGAAGTGACTTGCCCAAAGTCACACAGCTGACAAGTGGTGGAGCCAGAATTTGAACCCATGACCTCTGACTCCAAAGCCTGGGCTCTTTCCACTGAGCCACGCTGCTTCTCTAAGCACTGGGGAGGTTGCAAGGTGATCAGGTTGTCCCACGGGGGGCTCACAATCATCATCCCCATTTTACAGACGAGGTAAGTGGGGCACAGAGAAGTTAAGTGACTTGCAAAGTCTCACAGCTGACAATTGGCAGGGCCGGGATTTGAACCCATGACCCCCGACTCCAAAGCCCGGGCTCTTTCCACTGAGCTACGCTCTCTCAAGGTATTTGGAGAGAAATAATAATAATAATGATAGTATTTGTTAAGTGCTTACTATGTGCCAAGCACTGTTCTAAGCGCTGAGGTAGATACAAGATAATTAGGTTGTCCCACGTGGGGCTCACAGTCTTCATCCCCATTTTCCAGATGAGGTAACTGAGGCACAGAGACGTGAAGAGACTTGTCCAAAGTCACACAGCTGACAAGCGGCAGAGTCAGGATTAGAACCCATGACCTGTGACTCCCAAGCCTGGGCTCTTGCCACCAAGCTACGCTGCTTGGGAGCTGGGGCGATAACTGGCCGTGGGGTCAAGGGAGGGATTTTTTTAGGATAGGGGAGACATAAAGCCCGGGCTTGGGTTCAAATCCCGGCTCCGCCATTTGTCAGCTGGGTGACTTTGGGCAAGTCACTTCACTTCTCTGGGCCTCAGTTCTCTCATCTGTCAAATGGGGATGAAGACTGTGAGCCCCACGGGGGACAACCTGATCACCTTGTAACCTCCCCAGCGCTTAGAACGGTGCTTTGCACATGATAAGCGCTTAATAAATGCCATCATTATTATGATAATTACTTCACTTCTCTGAGCATCAGTTCCCTCATCTGTAAAATGGGGGTGAAGACTGTGAGCCCCACTTGGGACAACCTCATCACCTTGTATCCCCCCAAAATGCTTAGAGCAGTGCTTCACACATAGTAAGCACTTAACAAATGCCATCATTAATTAATTAAAAAAGTATGTTTGAAAGCAGAGGAGATGTTCTGAAGGAACATCCCCTCCTTTCCCTCCCCATCCCCCCGCCCTACCTCCTTCCCCTCCCCACAGTACCTGTATATATGTTTATACGGATTTATTACGCTATTCATTTTACTTGTACATATTTCCTATTCTATTTATTTTATTTTGTTAATATGTTTTGTTTTGTTGTCTGTCTCCCCCTTCTAGACTGTGAGCCCGCTGTCGGGTCGGGACCGTCTCTAGATGTTGCCGACTTGGGCTTCCCAAGCGATTAGTCCAGTGCTCTGCACCCAGTAAGCGCTCAATAAATACGGTTGAATGAATGAATGAATGAATCCCTACCCAACAACGGGCTCACAGTCTATAATAATAATAATAATAATGGCATTTATTTAGTGCTTACTATGTGCAAAGCACTATTCTAAGTGCTGGGGAGGTTACAAGGTGACCAGGTTGTCCCACATGGGGCTCACAGTCTTAATCCCCATTTTACAGATGAGGTAACTGAGGCACAGAGAAGTGAAGTGACTTGCCCAAAGTCACACAGCTGACAAGTGGCAGAGCTGGGATTTGAACCCACGACCTCTGACTCCAAAGCCCGGGCTCTTTTCCACTGAGCCACGCTGCTTCTCTCAGTCTATGATGGACTGATTGATTCTCTGTGTCTCAGATGCCTCTTCTACAAAAAGGAGATTCAAATTAAATTGTACTCTCCCAAGTGCTTTGCACACAGTAAAGCGCTCAATAAATAGGATTGAATGAATCCCTGTTTTCCCTAACATGATTGATTGATTGATTGATTGATTGATACTTAGACTGTGAGCCTCCTGTGGGATCTGATTATCTTGTAACTAACCCAATGCTTAGTACAGTGCTCAAGACATAGAAAGAGTTTAAGAGATGTGTATTATTATTCGTTCATTCAATCATATTTATTGAGTGCTTACTGTGTGCAGAGCACTGTACTAAGCGCTTGGCAAGTACAAGTTGGCATCATTAGTGTTAATAATAATATCTTCTAGACTGTGAGCCCGCTGTTGGGTAGGGAACGTCTCTAGATGTTACCGACTTGTACTTCCCAAGCGCTTAGTACAGTGCTCTGCACACAGTAAGCGCTCAATAAATATGATTGAATGAATGAATGCATCATCATGCGAGCATCATGGAAAAGTCCCTTTTAGACTGTGAGCCAGTTGTTGGGTAGGAACCGTCTCTATATGTTACCGACTTGTACTTTCCAAGCGCTTAGTGCAGTGCTCTGCACATAGTAAGCGCTCAATAAATATGATTGAATGAATGAATGAAAAGGGATGAAAAGCCCCAGAACTCCATTAGGGCATAACTATTGTACCAGTGCGGCTTAGTGGAAAGAGCCCGGGCTTGGGAGTCAGAGGACGTGGGTTCTAATCCCGCCCCTGCCACTTGTCTGCTGTGTGACCTGGGGCAAGTCACTTCACTTCTGTGGGCCTCAGTTCCCTCATCTGTAAAATGGGGATTAAGATTGTGAGCCCCGCATGGGACAACCTGATCACCTTGTTACTATCCTAGGGCCTAGAATAGTGCTTGGCACATAGAATCAATCAATCAATCATATTTATTGAGCACTTACTGTGTGCAGAGCACTGTACTAAGCGCTTGGGAAGTACAAGTCGGCAACATATAGAGACGGTCCCTGCCCAACAGTGGGCTCACAGTCTAGAAGGGGGAAGACAGAGAACAAAACCAAACATATTAACAAAATAAAATAAATGGAATAGATATGTACAAGTAAAATAAATAAATAGAGTAATAAATCTGTACAAACATATACACATGCATACATATATATACACACATATATATGTATACATATATACATACATATGCATATATACATATACACATATATACATACATATATACATACATATGCATATATACATATATACATATACGTACATATATATGCATAAATACATATATACATATACATAGATATATACATACACATATATATGCATATATACATATATATACATATATATAGAAGTGCTTAACCAATGCCATTATTATTATTATTATTATTATTATTATTATTATTATTATTATCTCCTTCCCAAAAGGAACCAAGAGGGCTACCGCCCCCTCTTCTCCACCCTGAATAACTGAGTGAACACATCTGGAAGTCCGAGAGGGCATTCACTTGGAATTCACTTTTGAAGCCAAGTTGGCCTAGTGGAAAAAGCACTGACCCAAAAGTGAGAAGACTTGAGTTCAAATCCCTGCTTTGCTTACTGTGTGACCTTGGACCAGTCTCTTAACTTCTCTGTGCCTCAGTTTCCTCAGTTTATAAAATGGGGATTAAATTCCTGTTCTCCCCTCGGACTGTAAGCCCCAGTGGGGCGGGGGCTGTGTTCAACCTGACTGTGTCCCATTGAGATTAGAAGCTCACTGTGGGCAGGGAAAGTGTCGGTTATAATAATAATAATAATAATGACGTTTGTTAAGCACTTACTATGTGCAGAGCACTGTTCTAAGCGCTGGGGAGGATACAAGGTGATCAGGTTGTCCCACGTGGGACTCACAGTCTTCATCCCCATTTTCCAGATGAGGGAACTGAGGCCCAGAGAAGTGAAGTGACTTGCCCAAAGTCGCCCAGCTGACAAGTGGTGGAGCCATGATTGGAACCCAAGACCTCTGACTCCCAAACCCGGGCTCTTTCCCCTGAGCCACGCTGCTTCTCTATGTTATGTCATCCTCTCCCAAGCACTTAGTACAGTGCTCCTGCAAACAGTAAGCGCTCAATGAAGAGAAGCAGCATGGCATAGTGGATAGAGCACTCCCTGGGAGTCAGAAGGTCATGTATTCTAATTCTGAATCCCCTACTTATCTTCTGTGTGACCTTGGATCAGTCACTTCACTTCTCTGTGCCTCAGTGACTTCATCTGTAAAATGGGGATGAAGACTGTGAGCCCCCCGTGGGACAAACTGATCACCATGTAACCGCAACAGCGCTTAGAAGAGTGCTTTGCACATAGTAAACGTGTAATAAATGTCATTATTACTACTATTATTATTATTCATTCATTAATTCAATCACATTTATTGAGCGCTTACTGTGTGCAGAGCACTGTACTAAGCATTTGGGAAGTACAAATCGGCAACAGATAGAGACCGTCCCTACCCAACGATGGGCTCACAGTCTAGTGGGGGGCGACAGACAACAAAACAAAACATGTGGAACAGGGACTGTATCCACCCCAATTTGCTGGTATCCACCCCAGCACTTAATACAGTGCCGGGCACATAGTAATAATAATAATAATGGCATTTATTAAGTGTTTACTATGTGCCAAGCACTGTTCTATGCGCTGGGGAGGTTACAAGGTGATCAGGTTATCCCACGCGGGCCTCACAGCCTTCATCCCCATTTTACAGATGAGGTAACTGAGGCACAGAGAAGTTAAGTACCTGTATATATGTATATATGTTTGTACATATTTATTACTCTATTTATTTTACTTGTACTTTATTGTATTTATTTTATTTTGTTAATATGTTTGGTTTTGTTCTCTGTCTCCCCCTTCTAGACTGTGAGCCCACTGTTGGGTAGGGACCGTCTCTAGATGTTGCCAACGTGTACTTCCCAAGCGCTTAGTACAGTGCTCTGCACACAGTAACCACTCAATAAATATGATTGATTGATTGATTAAGTGGGTCGCCCAGAGTCACACAGCTGACAATTGGCAGAGCCGGGATTCGAACCCATGACCTCTGACTCCAAAGCCCGTGCACTTTCCACTGAGCCATGCTACTTCTCACTTAACAAATACCATCATAATCATTAATAATAACAATAATAATAATAATAATAAATATGATTTATTGATTGACTAGTTATTTTATATCAACCCCAGCTTAATAAGCTTAGTAAGTGCTTAACAAATGCCATTACCCCATTAACAAATACAAGTACCCCAGTTTAGTAAGTGCTTAACAAATACCATTTAAATAAGTATAATAATGCATAATTATGATGTTTGGCACTTACTATGTGCCAAGCATTGTTCTGAGCTCTAAGGTAACTGAGGCCCAGAGAAGTGAAGTGATTGTTATCGTGTACTCTCCCAAGTGCTCAATGCAGTGCTCTGCACACAGTAAGCGCTCAATAAATACGATTGAACGAATGAACTTGCCCAAGGTCACACAGCAGACAGGTGGTAGAGCCGGGATTAGAACCCACAACCTTCTGACTCCCAACTCTATCTTTTAAAAAAAAACAACACGGTGCTGATTATTTGGGCTCTCCCGGCATCAGCCTGGGTGATTCGAAATTCTCCTCAACGGCTTCTGGTTGGAAATCTCAGGAAAGGGCAATGGTTTAAGCAATTATGAGTTTATTTGTGAAACGTTTTCCGTAAACCAAGCACTGTGCTAGACGCTATCACTTATAATCAGATCAGATACAGGCCTCATCCCATTAGAGAAGCAGCTTGGCTTAGGGGAAAAGAGCCTAGGAATCAGAGGTCGTGAGTTCTCATTCCGCCTCCGCCACTTAAATAATAAGTAAGTAAATAATAATAAGCTGCTTCTCACTGTACTCACCCAAGTGCTTAATAAAAATAATAATAATAATAATGATGGCATTTATTAAGTGCTTACTACGTGCGAAGCACTGTTCTAAGTGCTGAGGAGGTTACAAGGTGATCAGGTTGTCCCACGGGGGGCTCACAGTCTTAATCCCCATTTTACAGATGAGGTAACTGAGGTCCAGAGAAGTGAAGTGACTTGCTCAAAGTCACAATCAATCTATCAATCAATCAATCGTATTTATTGAGCTCTTACTGTGTGCAGAACACTGGACTAAGCATTTGGGAAGTACAAGTTGGCAACCTATAGAGACGGTCCCTACCCAACAGTGGGCTCACAGTCTAGAAGGGGGAGACGGAGAACAAAACCAAACATGTTAACAAAATGAAATAAATAGAATAGATATGTACAAGTAAAATAAATTAAAAAATAGAGTAATAAATACGTACAAGCATACTTACATGTGGAGCCGGGATTTGAACCCACGACCTCTGACTCCAAAGCCCGAGCTCTTTTTTAGACTGTGAGCCCACTGTTGGGTAGGGACTGTCTCTATATGTTGCCAACTTGTACTTCCCAAGCGCTTAGTACAGTGCTCTGCACACAGTAAGTGCTCAATAAATACAATTGATTGATTGATTGATTGATTTCCACTGAGCCACGCTGCTTCTCTTGTCTGCTGTGTGACTTTGGGCAAGTCACTTCACCTCTCTGGCCCTCAGTTACCTCATCTGGAAAATGGGGATGAAGACTGTGAGCCCCACGGGGGACAACCTGATCACCTTCTATCTTCCCCCGTGCTTAGAACAGTGCTTGGCACATAGTAAGCACTTAAAAAATACCACCATTATTATAATTATTATTATTTATTAGGGTTTCCCAGTCTAAGAGGGAGGGAGAGCAGGTGACTCTTGGAAAGGTGCTGTGTTTTAGGAACTGAAAACCTGAGAAAAATAGATTTTTTTTTTGAGAATCAAGAAAACATGTTGTTTGATGCCAATGTCCTTTGCACATAGTAAGCGCTCAATAAATACGAGTGAATGAACGTGAACCCAAACGTGCATTTTAGTGACAACAAAAGTGACTGTGAGCCCACTGTTGGGTAGGGACCGTCTCTATATGTTGCCAACTTGTACTTCCCAAGCGCTTAGTACAGTGCTCTGCACACAGTAAGCGCTCAATAAATACGATTGATTGATTAATTGATTGATTGAAAAAAGAGAAGAAAGATCGTTTGCTGAAGGAGAACTGACTGAGGAGTCCACACGGCCTAGCGGCTAGAGCCCGGGCCTGGGAATCAGAAAGACCCGGCTCTGTCACTTGTCTGCTGGGTGACCTTGGGCAAATCGCTTAACTTCTCTGTGCCTCAGTTACCTCATCTGTAAAATGGGGATAAGAGTGTGAGCTTATCACACATCACACATCACAACAAGTAAATCGGCATCAATATGAATAAATAGAATTATAGATATCTACACATCAAAACAAGTAAACTGGCATCAATATAAATAGAATTATAGATAGCTGTACATCAAAACAAGCGCTTAGAACAGTGCTCTGTACATAGTAAGTGCTTAACAAATGCCATCATTATTAAAACAAGTAAATCGGCATCAATATAAATAAATAGAATTATAGATATCTATAGATCAAAACAAGTAAGCCGGCATCAATATAAAGAGAATTATAGACATCTACACATCACAACAAGTAAATCGGCATCAATATAAATAAATAGAATTATAGATATCTATACATCAAAGCAAGTAAGCCGGCATCAATATAAATAGAATTATAGACATCTACACATCACAACAAGTAAATCGGCATCAATATAAATAGATAGAATTATAGATATCTACACATCAAAACGAATAAATAGGCATCAATATAAATAAATAGAATTATAGATATCTACACATCAAAACGAATAAATAGGCATCAATATAAATAAATAGACTTGTAGATATCTACATATATACACAAGTGCTGGGGGGGTGGGGGCGATGGCGGGGATGACCAAAGGGAGCCAGTCGAGGTGACGTGGAAGGGAGGGGGAACTGAGGTTCCCAGCCTTCATCCCCATTTTCCAGATGAGGGAACTGAGGCCCAGACAAGGGAAGTGACTTGCCCAAGGTCACACAGCAGACACGTGGCGGAGGCAGGATTAGAACACATGACCTTCTGATTCCTGGGCCCGGGCTCTAAGCCACATGGAGATTAAGACCCCACTGTTGGGTAGGGACTGTCTCTTTATGTTGCCAACTTGTATTTCCCAAGCGCTTAGTACAGTGCTCTGCACACAGTAAGCGCTCAATAAATACGATTGATTGATTGATTGATTGATTGACAGGGGATGTCGTCGACTCTTTCTGCTAGGCCCCTCCAGAAATTAATCTCGCCGCCCATGGCACCTCATTCAAACTCAGAGTACCAGGGAGAGTAAGTAGCGGTGCTGCAGGGAGCCCATTCATTCATTCATTCATTCAATGGTATTTATTGAGCGCTTACTGCGTGCAGAGCACTGGACTAAGCGCTTGGGAAGTCCAAGTTGGCACCATACAGAGACGGTCCCTACCCAACAGTGGGCTCACAGTCTAGAAGGGGGAAGGGTAGGGACTGTCTCTATCTGGGGCCGAATTGTACTTTCCAAGCGCTTAGTACAGCGAGAGAAGCAGTGTGGCTCAGTGGGAAGAGCCCGGGCTTCGGAGTCAGAGGTGGTGGGTTCTAATCCCAGCTCTGCCACTTATCAGCTGGGTGACTTTGGGCAAGTCACTTCACTTCTCTGGGCCTCAGTTCCCTCATCTGTAAATTGGGGATGAAGACTGTGAGCCCCATGTGGGACAACCTGATCACCTTGTATCTCCCCCAGTGCTTAGAACAGTGCTTCGCACATAGTAAGTGCTTAATAAATGCCATTATTATTATTATCATTATTATTAACAAACGCCATCATTCATTCATTCATTCAATCGTATTTATTGCGCTCTTACTGGGTGCAGAGCACTGTACTAAGCGCTTGGGAAGTACAATTCAGCAACAAAGAGAGACAATCCCTGCCCACAATGGGCTCACAGTCTAGAAGGGGGGAGACAGACAGCAAAGCAAGTAAACACACATCAGTAGCGTCGTTATAAATGAATAATTATCACTAATTATTACATCATTAATAAAAAGAAATAGAATTATAATTGTAAATATGAACAAATATACACAAGTGCTATGGGGCGGGGAGAGGGGTAGAAGGGAGTCGGGGCGATGGGGAAGAGAGGGGGAGCAGAGGAAAAGGGGGGCTTAGTCTGGGAAGGCCTCCTGGAGGAGGTGAGCTTTCTAAGCGCCTGGGGGAGTACAGTACAAGGAAGCAGCGTGGCTCAGTGGAAAGAGCCCGGGCTTGGGAGTCAGAGGTCATGGGTTCGAATCCTGCCTCTGCCACTTGTCAGCTGGGTGACTTTGGGCCAACCACTTAACTTCTCTGTCCCTCAGTGACTTCATCTGCAAAATGGCGTTTAATCAATCCATCAATCATATTTATTGAGCGCTTACTGTGTGCAGAGCACTGTACTACGCGCTTGGGAATTACAAGTTGGCAGACTGTGAGCCCCCCGTGGGACAACCTGATCACCTTGTATCCCCCCAGTGCTTTGAACTGTGCTTTGTGCATAGTAAGTACTTAACAAATACCATCATTATTATCAACTTGTACTTCCCAAGCACTTAGTACAGTGCTCTGCACACAGTAGGTGCTCAATAAATACGATTGAATGAATGAATCATTATTTATTAATAATTTATTTAGTTATATTTATTTATTTATAATAAATATTTGTTAATATTTATTTATTTTACTTGTACATATCTATTCTATTTATTTTATTTTGTTAGTATGTTCGGTTTTGTTCTTTGTCTCCCCCTTTTAGACTGTGAGCCCACTGTTGGGTAGGGACTGTCTCTATATGTTGCCAACATGTACATCCCAAGCGCTTAGTACAGTGCTCTGCACACAGTAGGTGCTCAATAAATATGATTGAATGAATGAATCATTAATTAGCAGATACATTCCCAGTCTATAAGGCATTTACAGAGAAGCAGCATGGCTAGAGAAGCAGCGTGGCTCAGCGGAAAGAGCACGGGCTCTGGAGTCAGAGGTCGTGGGTTCGAATCCCAGCTCCACCACAAATCTGCTGTGTGACCTTGGTCAAGTCACTTCTCTGAGCCTCAGTTTCCTCACCTGTAAAAGGGGGATTAAGACTGTGAGCCCCACGTGGGACAACTTGATCACACTGTGTCCCCCCAAGCGCTTAAAACCGTGCTTTGCACATAGTAAGCGCTTAACAAATGCCATCATTATTATTTACTGTCTAGAGGGAGCATAGGACTCAGGCGCTTAGTGCAGTGTTTTGCACACAGTAAGGGCTCATCATCATCATCATCATCATCATCATCACACAGTAAGCGCTCAATAAATGTGACTGAATGAATGAATTAATGTAGAGAGGTGGAATTAGACCAATCAAGGGACAGTCAGAGCAGGCCCTGAAGGGGTTAAACATCCCTGCTGGAGAAACCCAGTCCATTTGGCTTCATTAAACGACTAAATTTAGATCATTTGGTATCAAACAAACGCTCTGTTTATGCTCCATATACTTCAGATACCGAATCGCGGAAAATGCATCCAATTTCCAAGAATTAAAGTTTCCGTTCAACTCGAAAAACGGAGAAAGTGCCAAAATTACAAGCCCTGGTCTGTGGGGGGCAAGGAAAAAGAGCACATTTCCCTTCGCTGATTCCCATCCAAGATCTATATAAATATATCTGTGTCCGTCCTCGGGCCTGCGTGCTGGGATTTATCTTTCGCACTATCCCGACGTGCCCGAGGAGCGTGATATTTCGGAAAACCAGGGCTCTTTGAACCCTCAGAGAGCCACATCCACTGGCTGCTGCTAAATTTCCGTATTTGGCATGAAATCCTCTCTCCTTAGGGAGAAAAAAAGCCCTGTAACTTTTCTTAATCTGAACCTCTCTGGCCTTAGAGGAGTAAAATGTCTCCCTAACTTTTGAATAAAGAAACCGTCCAACCCGTTTCAACCCTCAGGGCTTTGTCCTTTGGGGTCTCGGGGGACTACAACACTAATAATAATAATGGTGGCATTTGGGAAGCGCTTACTATGTGCCAGGCACTGTAATAGACCGTGAGCCCACTGTTGGGTAGGGACTGTCTCTATATGTTGCCAACTTGTACTTCAAAAGTGCTTAGTACAGTGCTCTGCACACAGTAAGCGCTCAATAAATACGATTGATTGATTGATTAATAGACTGTGACTGTGAGCCTGCTGTTGGGTAGGGACCGTCTCTATAGGTTGCAGGTTTGTAATAATAATAATAATAATAATAATGGTATTTGTTGAGCGCTTATTATGTGCAAAGCACTGTTCTAAGCTCCGGGGTGATACAAGTTTATCAGCTTGTCCCACGTGGGGCTCACAGTCTTCATCCCCATTTTACAGTTGCGGGAACTGAGGCACTGAGAAGCTAAGTAGTGCTCTGCACACAGTAAGTGCTCAATAAATGCGATTGAATGAATGAAAGTGACTTGCCCAAAGTCACACAGCTGACAATTGGAGGAGCCAGGATTTGAACCCACGACCTCTGACTCCAAAGCCTGGGCTCTTTCCACTGAGCCACGCTGCTTCTCAAGGGCTTGTACTTCCCAAGTGCTTAGTACAGTGTTCTGCACACAGTAAGCGCTCAATAAATAGAAGCAGCCTGGCTTAATGGAAAGAACCCGGGCTTGGGAGTCAGAGGTCATGGGTTCTAATCCCGGCTCCGCCACTGATCAGCTGTGTGACTTTGGTGCAAGTCACTTCACTTCTCCGTGCCTCAGTGACCTCAGCTGTAAAATGGGGATTAAGACTGTGAGCCCCACGAGGGACAACCTGATTAGCTTGTATTTACCCTAGCGCTTAGAACAGTGCTCGGCATATAGTAAGTGCTAAACAAATATCATCATTAAATACGACTGAATGAAGAAATGAATAATAATGACCATCATTATTAAAGTACTTACTATGTGCCGAGCACTGTTCTAAGTGCCGGGGTGGATACAATGCCATCCATTAGGGAATGCCAATGTCCTCCATTAGGGAATGCCGTCCCTCCGCACATCCGCCAAGCTAGCTCTCTTCCTCCCTTCAAAGCCCTACTGAGAGCTCACCTCCTCCAAGAGGCCTTCCCACATTGAACCCCCTTTTTCCTCTCCTCCTCCCCATCCTCCTTCCCCTCCCCACAGCACCTGTATATATGTTTGTACAGATTTATTACTCTATTTGACTTGTCCATATTTACTATTCTATTTATTTTGTTAAGGATGTGCCTATAGCTATAATTCTATTTGTTCTGATGACTTGACACCTGTTCACATGCTTTGTTTCGTTGTCTGTCTCCCCCTTAATAATAATAATAATGGCATTTATTAAGCGCTTACTATGTGCAAAGCACTGTTCTAAGCACTGGGGAGGTTACAAGGTGATCAGGTTGTCCCACGGGGGGCTCACAGTCTTCATCCTCATTTTACAGAAGAGGTAACTGAGACATAGAGAAGTGAAGTGACTTGCCCAAAGTCACACAGCTAACAAGTGGCGGAGTTGGGATTTGAACACATGACCTCTGACTTCAAAGCCCGGGCTCTTTCCACTGAGCCACGCTGCTGTGAGCCCATTGTTGGGTAGGGACTGTCTCTGTATGTTGCCAAGTTGTACTTCCCAAGCACTTAGTCCAGTGCTCTGCACACAGTAAGCGCTCAATAAATACCATTGAATGAATGAATGAATGAAGTGACTTGCCCAAGGTCACCCAGCAGCACCGGGATTAGACTAATAATAATAATAATAATAATAATAATAATAATAATAATAATAATAATGGCATTTATTAAGCACTTACTATGTGCAAAGCACTGTTCTAAGCGCTGGGGAGGTCACAAGGTGATCAGGTTGTCCCATGGGAGGCTCACAGTCTTAATCCCCATTTTACAGATGAGGTAACTGAGGCCCAGAGGAGTTAAGTGACTTGCCCGAAGTCACACAGCTGACATGTGGTGGAGCTGGGATTTGAACCCATGGCCTCTGACTCCAAAGCCCGGGCTCTTTCCACTGAGCCATGCTGCTGTGAGCCCATTGTTGGGTAGGGACTGTCTCTGTATGTTGCCAAGTTGTACTACCCAAGCGCTTAGTCCAGTGCTCTGCACACAGTAAGAGCTCAATAAATACGATTGAATGAATGAATGAATGAATGAATGAATGAATGAAGTAACTTGCCCAAGATCACCCAGCAGCACTGTGAGCCCTTTTAGACTGTGAGCCCACTGTTGGGTAGCGACTGTCTCTATGTGTTGCCAATTTGTACTTCCCAAGCGCTTAGTACAGTGCTCTGCACATAGTAAGCGCTCAATAAATACGATTGATTGATTGATTGATTGTGATTAGACTAGTAATAATAATAATGGCATTTGTTAAGCTCTTACTATGTTCCAAGCACTGTTCCAAGCACTGAGGGGGATACAAGGTCATCATGTTATCCCACGTGGGGCTCACAGTCTTCATCCCCATTTTCTGGATGAGGAAACGGAGGCCCGGAGAAGTGAAGTGACTTGACCAGGGTCACGCAGCAGACAAGTGGCGGAGGCAGGATTGGAACTCATGTCGTTTTTGACTCCCAAGCCCGGGCTCTCACCAGTAGGCCCTGCTGAAACGTGGGGAACGTGCCTCCCTTTCAAAGGCAGGATTGGAAGCTCTCTGAGAGGGGAGGGATTGTGCTTCCCTAATCCTGTTTTACTTCCCAAGCCAGATCAGGATGGGGGTTCTCATCCCGGCTCCGCTACTCATCATCATCATCGTCATCATCATCATCAATCGTATTTATTGAGCGCTTACTGTGTGCAGAGCACTGTACTAAGCGCTTGGGAAGTCCAAGTTGGCTACATCTAGAGACGGTCCCTACCCAACAGTGGGCTCACAGTCTAAAAGGGGGAGACAGAGAACAAAACCAAACATACTAACAAAATAAAATAAATAGAATAGATATGTACAAGTAAAATAAAGAAATAAATAAATAGAGTAACAAATATGTACAGACATATATACATATATACTGCACACTCGTCTGCTGTGTGACCTTGGGCAAGTCACTTCACTACTCCGTGCCTCAGTTCCCTCACCTGTAAAATGGGGATGAAGACTGTGAGCCCCAAGTGGGACAACCTGATCACCTTGTATCCTCCCCAGTGCTTTGAACAGTGCTTTGCGCATAGTGCTTAACGAATGCCATTATTATTATTATTCTCAGTTCCCTCATCTGTCAAATAGAGACTAAGACTGTGAGCCACTCATGGGAAAGGGATGATTGGCTTTTATCCACCCCAGCACTTACTACAGTGCCCGCCACATAGTAAATGCTTTACAGACCACAATTTTTATCATTATTATTGTTGTCATTATGAGGATTTACTGTGGAGAAAAATACCCATGATAATAATGGTAATTAATAATAATGACGGTACTTGTTACTATTCATTCATTCATTCAATCGTATTTATTGAGTGCTTACGGTGTGTGGAGCACTGTACTAACTGCTTGGGAAGTACAAGTTGGCTACATCTAGAGACAGTCCCTACCCAACAAAGGGCTCACAGTCTAGAAGGGGGAGACAGAAAACAAAATAAAACATGTAGACAGGTCGCCCCAACTCCCCCCCTCTCCTCTACCGTGGCTCAGTGGAAAGAGCCCGGGCTTTGGAGTAAGAGGTCATGGGTTCGAATCCCGACTCTGCCACATGTCTGTTGTGTGACCTTGGGCAAGTCACTTCACTTCTCGGAGCCTCAGTTACCTCATCTGTAAAATGGAGATTAAGACTGTGAGCCCCCTGTGGGACAACCTGATCACCTTGTAATCTCCCAGCGCTTAGAACAGTGCTTTGCACATAGTAAGCGCTTAACAAATGCTATCATTATTATTTTTATTATTACCCCCCTCCCCACCCCACAGCACTTGAGCCCACTGCTGGGTAGGGACTGTCTCTATATGTTGCCAACTTGTACTTCCCAAGCGCTTAGTACAGTGCTCTGCACACAGTAAGCGCTCAATAAATACGATTGATGATGATGATATTTGTCCATATTTATAATTATAATTCCATTTATTTTATTAATAATGTGTATGTATCTATAATTCTATTTATTGATGTTAATGCTATTGATGCCTGTTTACTTGTTTTGCTGTCTGTCTCCCCCCTTCTAGACTGTGAGCCTGTTGTGGGCAGGGATTGTCTCCCTTTGTTGCCGAATTGTACTTCCCAAGCACTTAGTCCAGTGCTCTGCACACATTAATAATAATAATAATGATAATGGCAGATAAAGACGCTCCCTACCCAACAACGGGCTCACAGTCAAGAAGGGGGAGACAGACAACAAAACAGAACATGTAGACAGGTGATACAAATAGAATTAAAGCTCTATGCACATCCTTAATAAAATAAATAAGAGTAGTAAATATGGACAAGTGAAATCAATAGAGTCATAAATCCGTATAAATATATATACAGGTGCTGTGGGGAGGGGAAGGAGGTAGGGTGGGGGGGGTTGGGGAGGAGAGAGGATAAAGGGGGCTCAGTGTGGGAAGGCATCCTGGAGGAGGTGAGCTCTCAGGAGGGCTTTGAAGGGAGGAAGAGAGCAAGTTTGGCGGATTCATTCATTCATTCAGTCATTCAATTGTATTTATTGAGCGCTTACTGTGTGCAGAGCACTGTACTAAGCGCTTGGGAAGTACAAGTTGGCAACTTATAGAGACAGTCTCTACCCAACAGCGGGCTCACAGACTAGAAGGGGGAGACAGACAACAAAACAAAACATATTAACAAAATAAAATAAATAGAATAAATATGTACAAGTAAAATAAATAAATATATAGAGTAATAAATACGTACAAGCATATATACATATATACAGGTATATATGCCTTCCAAACCTTTGAGTTGAACAGACCTGTTTGTACTTGAGAACAGTAATTAATGTTTTCTAGGACTCAGAGACAGGGTGGGCTAAGGACCAGAAATAAGCATGGAACAAATTCATTCATTCATTCATTCAATCATATTAATCAATCAATCAATCAATCGTATTTATTGAGCGCTTACTGTGTGCAGAGCACTGTACTAAGCGCTTGGGAAGTACAAGTTTGCAACATATAGAGACAGTCCCTACCCAACAGCGGGCTCACAGTCTAGAAGGGGGAGACAGACAACAAAACAAAACATATTAACAAAATAAAATAAATAGAATTAATATGTACAAGTAAAATAAATAAATATATAGAGTAATAAATACGTACAAACATATATACATATATACAGGTATATATGCCTTCCAAACCTTTGAGTTGAACAGAGCTGTTTGTACTTGAGAAAGGTAATTAATGTTTTCTAGGACTCTGAGACAGGGTGGGCTAAAGACCAGAAATAAGCATGGAACAAATTCATTCATTCATTCATTCAATCATATTAATCAATCAATCAATCAATCAAACAATCGTATTTAATGAGCACTTACTGTGTGCAGAGCACTGTACTAAGCGCTTGGGAAGTACAAGTTGGCAACATATAGAGACAGTCCCTATCCAACAGTGGGCTCACAGTCTAGAAGGGGGAGACAGACAACAAAACAAAACATATTAACAAAATAAAATAAATAGAATAAATATGTACAAGTAAAATAAATAAATATATAGAGTAATAAATATGTACAAACATATATACATATATACAGGTATATATGCCTTCCAAACCTTTGAGTTGAACGGAGCTGTTTGTACTTGAGAACGGTAATTAATGTTTTCTAGGACTCCGAGACAGGGTGGGCTAAAGACCAGAAATAAGCATGGAACAAATTCATTCATTCATTCATTCAATCATATTAATCAATCAATCAATCAATCAATCGTATTAATCAATCAATCAATCTTATTTATTGAGCGCTTACTGTGTGCAGAGCACTGTACTAAGCGCTTGGGAAGTACAAGTTGGCAACATATAGAGACAGTCCCTACCCAACAGTGGGCTCAAATTAATCAATCTTAATGCTCAATGGCCAAGGTCACCCAGCTGATGTGGCGGAGTCGCGATTAGAACCCAGGCCCTGCTGAGTTTCAGGCCCATGCTGTATTCACTAGGATATGCTCCTTCTCTAATAAATACCACTACTTCCACTACTACAATTCATTCAGTGGTATTTATTGAATGTTTAGAGAAGAAGCATGGCTCAGTGGAAAGAGCCGAGGCTTTGGAGTCAGAGGTCATGGGTTCAAATCCCTGCTCCGCCAAATGTCAGCTGGGTGACTTTAGGCATCGCTTCACTTCTCTGGGCCTCAGTTACCTCATCTGTAAAATGGGGATTAAGACTGCGAGCCCCCCGTGGGACAACCTGATCACCTTGTAACCTCCCCAGAGCTTAGAATAGTGCTTTGCACAGAGTAAGCGCTTAACAATAGACTGTGAGCCCACTGTTGGGTAGGGACCATCTCTATATGTTGCCAACTTGTACTTCCCAAGTGCTTAGCCCAGTGCTCTGCACACAGTAAGCGCTCAATAAATACGATTGGATGAATGAATGAGGAGCAGAGGAAAAGGGGGGCTTAGTCTGGGAAGGCCTCCTGGAGGAGGTGAGCTGAGAGTAGCTTTGAGTGCTCAGGAGAGTGAAATGCGGAGTTGGTTAGACATGACCCTTGCCCTTAAAGATTTCTCAGTCTACTGTGTGCAGAGAACTTGGGAGAGTCAATCAATCAATCAATCATTCGTATTTATTGAGCGCTTACTGTGTGCAGAGTACTGTACTAAGCCCTTGGGAAGTACAAGCTGGCAACATCTAGAGACGGTCACTACCCAACAGTGGGCTCACAGTCGAGAAGTGGGAGGCAGGGAACAAAACCAAACACATTAACAAAATAAAATAAATAGAATAGATATGTACAAGTAAAATAAATAAATAAATAAATAGAGTAATAAATATGTACAAACATATATACATATATACAGGTGCTGTCCTAATCCACAAAGTTGGTAGACTTGAACCCTGCCCTGAAGAACCATACAATTAAGTGGACAATTAATTAGACTGTAGGCTTATTATTACTGTTATTATTATATTTACTAAACACTTACCCTTCTCTCGGGGTGACACCTGGAGAGTTTCCAGTCCTCTACCAGTCTCGGCTTCCCGATTTTTCCCGAGAAAACTCTGTGGATCCACTACCGGAACGATGGCGGATGGAGAGCGGGGCTTTCTGGGAGAGATGCGTCCGACGACTCGACGGCGTAAGACAAGACGAAAACACTTATTGTGCGTCAAGTAATAATAATAATAATAATAATAATAATGGCATTTTTTTATCGCTTACTATGTGCAAAGCACTGTTCTAAATGCTGAGGTACATACAGATGAATCAGGTCATATGTAGTTCCCGTCCCACAAGAGTCTTCGCAGCCTAAGTAGGATCGGGTATTGGAATCCCCATTTCACAGTTGAGGAAACTCAGGCCCAGAGAAGTTAAGATATTTGCCCGAGGTCACACAGCAAGCAACTGGCAGAGCTGGGAGTAGAACCCGGGTCCTCTGCTTCTCGGACCTGGGCTCTTTCCCCTAGGCCACATTGCTTCCTTGTGATGATGATGCTGATGACAGCATTTATTAAGCGCTTACTATGTGCCAAGCACTGTTCTAAGCACTGGGGAGGTTAAGATGATCAGCTTGTCCCACGGGGGGCTCACAGTCTTCAACCCCATTTTACAGATGAGGTAACAGAGGCCCAGAGAAGTTAAGTGACTTGCCCAGAGTCACACAGCTGATAAGTGGTGGAGCTGGGATTTGAACCCATGACCTCTGACTCCAAAGCCCGGGCTCTTTCCACTGAGCCACGCTGCTTGTGGACAGGGGTCATTATTCATTCACTCATTCATTCATTCATTCATTCATTCATTCATTCGTATTTATTGAGCACTTACTGTGTGCAATACACTGTACTAAGCGCTTGGGAAGTAGAAGTTGGCAACAGAGACGGTCCCTACCCAACAGCGGGCTCAGAATATCAACCCTATTGTCCTGGACTCTCCCAGGCGCATACTACAGTGCTCTGTACAGAATAGAGCCCAGAGCAAGGAGTCAGAAGGTCGCGGGTTCTAATCCCGCCTCTGAAACTTGCTTACTGCTGTGTGACCTTGGGCCAGTCACTTCACTTCTCTGGGCCTCAGTGACCTCATCTGTAAAATGGGGATTGAGACTGTGAGCCCCACGTGGGACAGAGACTGTGATCAACCCGATCTTCCTGTATTCGCCTCAGCGCTTAGTACAGTGGCTTAGTGGAAAAAGCCCAGGCTTGGGAGTCAGAGGTCGTGGGTTCTAATCCCCGCTCTGCCACTTGTCACCTGTGTGACTTTAGGCAAGTCACTTAAGTTCTCTGTGCCTCTGTTCCTTCATCTGTAAAATGGGGATAATAATAATAATAACATTTATTAAGCGCTTACTGTGTGCAAAGCACTGTTCTAAGCACTGGGGAGGTTACAAGGTGATCAGGTTGTCCCACGGAGGGCTCACAGTCTTCATCCCCATTTTACAGATTAGGGAACTGAAGCCCAGAGAAGTGAAGTGACTTGCCTAAAGTCACACAGCCGACACTTGGCAGAGCCGGTATTTGAACCCACGACCCATGACTTCAAAGCCCGGGCTCTTTCCACTGAGCCACGCTGCTTATCATGTGGGACAACCTGATCACCTTGTATCCCCCCATCATCATCATCAATCGTATTTATTGAGCGCTTACTATGTGCAGAGCACTGTACTAAGCGCTTGGGAAGTACAAATTGGCAACATAGAGAGACAGTCCCTACCCAACAGTGGGTTCACAGTCTAAAAACAGTTCTTAGAACGGTGCGTCACACATAGTAAGCACTTAGCAAATGCCATTATCATCATTATTATTATTATTACAGTGCTTGGCAAATAGTAAGTGCTTAGCAAATACCACAATTATTATTATTACCATTAATAACTGCACAATAGATGCCATTGATTGATTACACTCAAATGGGCTTGCCCTTTTACCTTTGAGTTGCCCTATTAAATCAGTCACAACAGAGCACAGTACTAAGCACTTGGGAGAGTACAATATAACAGAATTGGACTGTAAACTCATTGTGGGCAGGGAATACGCCTGTTTATTGTTGTATTTTCCTCTCCCAAGCGCTTAGTACAGTGCTCTGCACACAGGAAGTGCTCAATAAATACAATTGACTGCCTGATTTTTCTGATACCTTCTCCAGCATTTAGTACAGCGCCTGACAGATGAGCAGAGAATGCGCCTGCTAATTCTGTTGTACTGTACTCTCCCAAGAGCTCAGTACAGTGCTCTGCGCATAGAAAGTGCCCAATAAATAACTTTGATTAATTTTATTTAATTTTAGACTGTGAGCCCACTGTTGGGTAGGGACTATCTCTCTATGTTGCCAATTTGTACTTCCCAAGCGCTTAGTACAGTGCTCTGCACACAGTAAGCGCTCAATAAATACGATTGATGATGATGATGATGATTGATTGATTGATTGATAGAGAAGTCTACCCTCTTTTTCCTGTGAAAAATTTGGAAGAGACTTGCTAGCTGAAATGTCTCTATCGTAATGGTTTTTTTTAAATGGTATTTCATTCATTCACTTATTCAATCGTATTTATTGAGCGCTAACCGTGCGCAGAGCACTGGACTAAGCGCTTGGGAAGTACAAATCGACAACTGATAGAGACGGTCCCTACCCAACAACGGGCTCACAGTCTAGAAGGGGGAGACAGACAACTAAACCAAACACGTAGACTGGTGTCAAAACCGTCAGAATAAATAGAATTATAGCTACGTAATAATAATAATAATAGTACAGAGTGCTTAGTACAGTGCTCTGCACACAGTAAGTGCTCAATAAATACGATTGATTGATTGATTGATTGAAAGGGGGAACAGGGGAGTGCCTAGGGATAGGGAAGGTGTGTGGTGTATATATGTATATATGTTTGTACATTCATTCATTCATTCAATTGTATTTATTGAGCGCTTACTGTATGCACAGCACTGTACTAAGCACTTGGGAAGTCCAAGTTTGCAACATCTAGAGACAGTCCGTACCCAACAGTGGGCTCACAGTCTAGAAGGGGGAGACAGAACAAAACCAAACATATTAACAAAATAAAATAAATAGAATAAATATATACAAATAAATAGAGTAATAAATACTTACAAACATACATATTGAAAAATAAATATACACATTTATTACTATATAATTATTTGTTTATTTATTTATGTAAATAAATAATACATGTTTATTGCTCAGTACTCTATTTATTTTACTTGTACATATCTATTCTATTTATTTTATTTTGTTAATATGTTTGGTTTTCTTCTCTGTCTCCCCCTTCTAGACTGTGAGCCCACTGTTGGATAGGGACTGTCTCTGTGTGTTGCCAACTTGTACTTTCCAAGCGCTTAGTACAGTGCTCTGCACACAGTAAGTGCTCAATAAATACAATTGATTAATTGATTGATTGATTGCTTAATGTTGGTATTTGTTAAGCGCTTACTACGTGCAAAGCACTGTTCTAAGCGCTGGAGGAGATACAAGGAAATCAGGTTGTCCCACGAGGGGCTTTCAGTCTTCATCCCCATTTTCCAGATGAGGGAACTGAGGCCCAGGGAAGTGAAGCAACTTGCCCAAAGTCACCCAGCTGACAAGTGGAGAAGCGGGATTTGAACCCACGGCCTCTGACTCCAAAGCCCGGGCTCTTTCCACTGAGCCACGCTGCTTCCCGTGCACATCATTAACAGAATAAATAGAATAGTGAATATGCACAAGCAAAATAAATAGAGTAATAAATCTGTACAAATATATGCAAGTGCTTGGCTCAGTGGAAAGAGCCCGGGCTTTGGAGTCAGAGGTCACGGGTTCAAATCCCGGCTCCGCCATTTGTCAGCTGTGTGACTTTGGGCAAGTCACTTCACTTCTCTGGGCCCCAGTTTCGTCATCCGTAAAATGGGGATAAAGACTGTGAGCCCCCCGTGGGACAGCCTTATCACCGTGTACCCTCCCCAGCGCTTAGAACAGTGCTTTGCACATAGTAAGCACTTAATAAATGCCATTATTATTATTATTATTATTATTAAGTGCTGTGGGGAGGGGAAGGAGGTAGGGCAGCATGTAGAGCAATCAATCAATCAATCAATCAGTTGTATTTATTGAGCGCTTACTGTGTGCAGAGGAAACACTTATTAAATGCTATACTGCCTTATATAGTAATAATAATTACGGTTATCAGTTAATTATTTATGTGCCAAGCACTGTTCTAAGCACTGAGGTAGATACAAGGTGATCAGGTTGTCCCATGTGGGGCTCACAGTCTTAATCCCCATTTTACAGATGAGGTAACTGAGCTCCATTCATTCATTCATTCATTAGATAATATTTATTGAGCGTTTACTGTGTGCAGAGCACTGGACTAAGCGCTTGGGAAGTACAAATCAGGAATCAATCAATCAATCGTATTTATTGAGTGCTTACTATGTGCACAGCACTGTACTAAGCGCTTGGGAAGTACAAATTGGCAACACATAGAGACAGTCCCTACCCAACAGTAGAAATCGGTACAAATTGGGAATTACAAATCAGAGTACAAAGGTCCAGAAGAGTGGAGTGACTTGCCCAAGGTCACACAGCAGACAAGTGGCAGAGCCGGGATTGGAACTCAGGTCCTTTTGACTCTCAGGCCCAGGCTCTAACCACTAAGCCACGCTGCTTCTCTAAACAACACGTGTTTAGAGAAGCAGCGTGGCTTAGCGGAAAGAGCCCGGACTTGGGAGTCCGAGGTCATGGGTTCTAATCTTGCCTCCGCCACTTATCAGCTATGTGACTTTGGGCAAGTCACTTCACTTCTCTGGGCCTCAGTGACCTCATCTGGAAAATGGGGATGAAGACTGGGAGCCCCATGTGGGACAACCTGTGGGCAAGTCACTTCAATCAATCAATCAATCAATCAATCAATTGTATTTATTGAGCCCTTACTGTGTGCAGAACACTGTACTAAGCGTTTGGGAAGTACAAGTTGGCAACATATAGAGACAGTCCCTACCCCACAGTGGGCTCACAGTCTAAAAGGGGGAGACAGAGAACAAAACCATACATACTAACAAAATAAAATAAATAGTATAGATATGTACAAGTAAAATAAATAAATGAATAAATAAATAGAGTAATAAATATTCTCTGGGCCTCAGTGACCTCATCTGGAAAATGGGGATGAAGACTGGGAGCCCCAAGTGGGACAACCTGATAATCTTGTATCTACCCCAGCGTTTAGAACAGTGCTTGGCACATAGTAAGCACTTAACAAATGCCATTATTATTATCATTATTTTTACAATTCAGCAAAAAAGAGACAATCCCTGTCCACAACGGGCTCACAGTCTAGAAGGGGGGGAGACAGACAAATAACAACAAAACAAATTAGGAGAAGCAGCGTGGCTCAGTGGAAAGAGCCCGGGCTTGGGAGTCAGAGGTTGTGGGTTCTAATCCTGGCTCTGCCCCTTATCAGCTGTGGGACTTCGGGCAAGCTCTTCTCTGTGCCTCAGTGACCTCATCTGGAAAATGGGGATGAAGACTGTGAGTCCCACATGGGACAACCTGATTACCTTGTATCTCCCCCAGGGCTTAGAATAGTGCTTGGCACCTAGTAAGCACTTAATAAACATTATTATTATTATTATTACTATTATTATTATTATTATATCATAATTATTATTATTATTTTGTACACATCTATTCTATTTATTTTATTTTGTTAGTATGTTTGGTTTTGTTCTCTGTCTCCCCCTTTTAGACTGTGAGCCCACTGTTGGGTAGGGACTGTCTCTATATGTTGCCAATTTGCACTTCCCAAGCGCTTAGTACAGTGCTCTGCACATAGTAAGCGCTACATAAATACGATTGATGATGATGATGATGATTATCAATGATGACTGTGAGCCCCACGTGGGACAACCTGATCACCTTGTATCTACCCTAGTGCTTAGAACGGTGCTTGGCACATAGTAAGAGCTTAACAATAATAATAATAAAATAATAATAATAAAATAATAATAATAATAATAATAATTAACGCATAGAATGTCAGCTCCTTATGGGTAGGGATCTTGTCTTCTTCTCCTGTACCCTTCCTAGCACTTAGCTCAGTGCTCCGCGCACTGTGGGCACTCGACAAATTCTATTGAATGATTGACTGATATGTCAAGAGGAGCAGCAGGGCATCGGGGAAAGAACACAGTCCTGGGAGTCATAGGATCTGGGTTCTAATCCCGAGTCCATTGCTTCATTCATTCAAAGGTATTTACTGAGCACTTACTGTGTGCGGAGTACTGTACTAAGCGCTTGGGAGAGGACAACAATAAACAGACACATTCCCTGCCCACTAAGAGCTAACAGTCTGGGGGGGGTGGGGGGAGACAGACGTCAATACTAACAAATAAATTATAGAACTGTACATGATGTTTAATAATAATAATAGTAATAATGATGGCATTTGTTAGGCACTTATTATGTGCAAAGCACTGTTCTAAGCACTGGATAATAATAATAATAATAATAATAATAATAATAACATTTAATGACATTTGTTAGGCACTTATGTACAAAACATTGTTCTAAGCACTGGATAATAATAATAATAATAATAATAATAATAACGATGGCATTTGTTAGGCACCTGGCCTTCAGCTCTCCCTCAAAGCCCCACTCTCTTGGTCGCAGTGGTAGTTGTAGAAATAGTAGTAGTAGTAGTATAGAACTATAATTGTATTTCTTCATATCAATCAATCAATCAATCAATCGTATTTACTGAGCACTTACTGTGTGCAGAGCACTGTACTAAGCGCTTGGGAAGTACAAGTTGGCAACATATAGATACGGTCCCTACCCAACAGTGGGCTCACGATCCCAGACTGAGCTCCCTCCTTCCTCTCCCCCTCCCCATCACCCCATCTTACCTCCTTCCCCTCCCCACAGCACCTGTATATATGTTTGTACAGATTTATTACTTTATTTATTTTATTTGTACACATTTACCACTCTATTTATTATATTTTGTTAATATGTTTCCTTTTGTTGTCTGTCTCCCCCTTCTAGACTGTGAGCCCGCTGTTGGGTAGGGACCGTCTCTATATGTTGCCAACTTGTACTTCCCAAGCGCTTAGTACAGTGCTCTGCACACAGTAAGCGCTCAATAAATACAATTGAATGAATGAATGAATACTGATGCCTGTTTACTCGTTGTTGATGATGCTGATGATGGTGGTATTTGTTAAGCGCTTACTATGTGCCACTGTTCTAAGCGCTGGGGGAGATACAAGGTGATCAGGTTGTCCAACGCAGGGCCCACAGTCTTAATCCCCATTTTCCAGGTGAGGTAACTGAGGCACAAAGAAGTGAAGTGACTTGCCCAAGGTCACACAGCTGACAAGTGGCGGTGCCAGGATTAGAACCCACAACCTCTGACTCCAAAGCCTGGACTCTTGCAACTGAGCCACGCTGCTTCTCATAACTTGTTTTGTTGTTGTTTGTCTCCCCCCTTCTAGACTGTGATCCCGTTGTGGGCAGGGATTGTCTCTTTTTTTTTCTGAATTGTAATAACAATAATAATAATAATAATAATAATGGTATTTGTTAAGCGCTTACTATGTACCAAGCACTGTTCTAAGCGCTGAGGTAGATACAAGGTGATCAGGTTGTCCTATGTGGGGCACACAGTCCTAATCCCCATTTTACAGATGAGGTAACCGAGGCACAAAGGAGTTGAGTGACTTGCCCAAGGTCACACAGCAGACAAGCGGCAGAGCCGGGATTAGAACCCACATCTTCTGACTCCCAAACCTGGGCTCCTGCCACTAAGCCACACTGCTTCCTTAGTACTTCCCAAGCGCTTAGTACAGTGCTCTGCATACAGTAAGCGCTCAATAAATAGAGAAGCAGCTTGGCTCAGTGGAAAAGAGCCCGGGCTTTGGAGTCAGATGTCATGGGTTCAAATCCCGGCTCCGCCAATCGTCAGCTGTGTGACGTAGTAAGCGCTTAAGAAATGCCATCATTAATGAATACAATTGAATGACTGAATGAACACTCAGCACAGTACTCTGTGTACTGTAAGCAATCAATAGATTCATTCATTCAATTGGATTTATTGAGCGCTTAGTGTGTGCAGAGCACTGTACTAAGCGCTTGGGAAGTACAAGTTGGCAACATATAGAGATGGTCCCTACCCAACAGAAGATAGTCTAGAAGATAGATAGATAAGAATCGCAGTTTCTGAAGGCTCCGTCCACTGCAGAGAACTCCTAAGGCCTTGGCTAATCGATCAATCAATCATTGGCTTATATTGAGCGCTTACTATGTATTGAGTGCTTAGGAGAGTAATCTCCTTGTGGGCAGGGAGCGTATTGTGTGCTTAGTACGGTGGCTGCACCCAGTCAGCGCTCAATAAATAAATACCATCGTTTGATTTACCGATTGACCAAGTTCAGCATGGCTCAGTGGAAAGAGCCCGGGCTTTGGAGTCAGAGGTCATGGGTTCAAATCCCGGCTCCGCCACTTGTCAGCTGTGTGACTTTGGGCATGTCACTTCACTTCTCTGGGCCTCAGTTCCCTCATCCGTAAAATGGGGATTAAGACTGTGAGCCCCTCACGGGACAACCTGATCACTTTGTAAACTCCCCAGCGCTTAGAACAGTGCTTTGCACATAGTAAGCGCTTAATAAATGCCATTATTATTATTATTATACCACTGGTTGATCAATCGATTGATTGATTATGGGCAGGGTCTGTTGCTTCTACTGTCCAAGAATTTAGTACCGCAGAACGACCCCAGGAAATGCTGAATAAAATCCCTGACCACTATAGTTAGGGATCAATCACTCATTAATAATGATAGCATTTATTAAGTGCTTACTGTGCGCCAAGCACTGTTCTAAACGCTGGGGTACGCACAAGTTAATGAGGTCGTCCCACGTGGGGCTCATGGTCTTCATCCCCATTGTACAGATGAGGAAACTGAGGCACAGAGAAGTGAAGTGACTGATAAATGGCAGGTCCGGCATTAAAACCACGACCACTGGCTCCCAAGTCCAGGCTCTTTCCGCTGAGCCACGTTGCTTCTATTTATTGAGTGCTTACCAGAGCACTGTACTAAGCACTTGAGTAGGAGCACGGCTCAGTGGAAAGAGCATGGGCTTTGGAGTCAGAGGTCATGGGTTCAAATCCTGGCTCTGCCAACTGTCAGCTGTGTGACTTTGGGCAAGTCACGTAACTTCTCTGTGCCTCAGCTACCTCATCTGTAAAATGGGGATTACGATTGTGAGCCTCCTGTGGGACAACCTGATCACCTTGTAACCTGCCCAGCGCTTAGAACAGTGCTTCGCACATAGTAAGCGCTTAATAAATGTCATTATTATTATTATTACTTAACTTCTCTGGGCCTCAGTTCCCTCAACTGGAAAAAGGGGATGAAGACTGCGAGACCCCTGTGGGACAACCTGATCACCTTGTAACCTCCCCAGCGCTTAGAACAGTGCTTTGCACATAGTAAGCGCTTAACAAATGCCATTATTATTATTATTATTATTATTATTACTTAACTTCTCTGGGCCTCAGTTCCCTCATCTGGAAAAAGGGGATGAAGACTGCGAGACCCCTGTGGGACAACCTGATCACTTTGTAACCTCCCCAGCGCTTAGAACAGTGCTTGGCACATAGTAAGCACTTAAAAATGTTATTATTGTTATTATAATTAAGGCAGCTCCATCATCCTCTGCCTGCCTGGAGGCAGGGGACTGAACTAGATGACCCCTTGACCTCCTACAACTTCCGGGATAAGAAGACGCTCTGTTATGGCTTGGACACCTCGGGATGGAGATTTGGGAGTTTTTTGTTTTTGGTCCAAAGGGCTTTTTGGTCAACCCCCTCAGTTTGTTTTGTTTTGCTTTGTTTTGTTTTATTTATGGTATTTGTTAAAAGCTTACTGTAAACCAGGCACTGTACTAAGCGATGGTGTACAGTTTAACAAGTTAATCTGGTTGGATGCAGTCCCTGCTGTGGGGCTCACAGTCTTCATCCCCATTTTCCAGATGAGAGAACTGAGGCCCGGAGAAGTGAAGTGACTTGCCCAAGGTCACACAGCAGACAGAGAAGCAGCGTGGCTCAGTGGAAAGAGCCCAGGCTTGGGAGTCAGAGGATGTGGATTCTAATCCCGGCTCTGCCACTCATCTGCTGTGTGACCTTGGGCAAGTCATTTAACTTCTCTGTGCCTCAGTTCCCTCATCTGGAAAATGGCGATGAAGACTGTGAGCCCCCCCCGGGGAACAAACTGATCACCTTGTATTTAGAACAGTGCTTGGCAAGTAGTAAGTGCTTAACAAATAATAATAATAATAATAATGGCATTTATTAAGTGCTTACTATTTGCAAAGCACTGTTCTAAGCGCTGGGGAGGTTACAAGGTGATCAGGTTGTCTCACGGGGGGCTCAGAGTAATCCCCATTTTGCAGATGAGGGAACTGAGGCCCAGAGAAGTTAAGTGACTTGCCCAAAGTCACACAGGAGACAATCGGCAGAGCCAGGATTTGAACCCATGACCTCTGACTCCCAAGCCCACACTCTTTCCACTGAGCCACACTGCTTCTCCATTCCATCATGATAATAATAATGATAATAATAATTTTGGTTATTATTATTATTATTAATAATAAGTGGCAGAGACAGGATTAGGACCCAGGTCCTTCTGATTCTCAGGCCCGGGCTCTACCCACTAGACCACACTGTTTCTCAGTTTGCATTCCGGCTAAATAAATAGAAATTAAAAAAAGCAAATCCTCTGAGTGACATTGCAGCCTGGTACAGTGGTTGTTGCCAACTTGTACTTCCCAAGCGCTTAGTACAGTGCTCTGCACACAGTAAGAGCTCAATAAATACGATTGATTGATTGGTTAGAGCCCGGGCCCAGGAATCAGAAGGTCATGGGTTCTAATCCCGGCTCCGCCCCTTGTCTGCTGTGTGACTTTGGGCAAGTCACTTCACTTCTCTGGGCCTCAGTTCCCTCATCTGCAAAATCAATCAATCAATCAATCATATTTATTGAGCGCTTACTGTGTGCAGAGCACTGTACTAAGCGCTTGGGAAGTCCAAGTTGGCAACATATAGAGACAGTCCCTACCCAACTGTGGGCTCACAGTCTAAAAAATGGGGAATAAGACTGTGAGCTCTATGCGAGACAAGGACTTTGTCCAACTTAACCGGCTTGTATTCACCCCAGTGCTTAGTACAGTGCCTGGCACATAATAAGTGCTTAATAAATACCATAATTATTCATTATTATTATTATCCACCCCAGAGATTAGTACAGTGCCCAGCATAAAGTAAGCGCTTAACATGTAAAGGAAGCAGCATGGCTAAGAGAAGCAACATGGCTCAGTGGAAAGAGCAAGGGCTTGGGAGTCAGAGGTCATGGGTTCGAATCCCGCCTCCCCTACATGTCTGTTGTGTGACCTTGGGCAAGTCACTTCACTTCTCTGTGCCTCAGTTCCCTTATCTATATAATGGGTATTAAGACTGTGAGCCCCATGTGGGACAACCTCACCACCTTGTAGTCCCCTCCAGCGCTTAGAACAGTGCTTTGCACATAGTAAGAGCTTGACAAATACCAACATTATTATTATCATTATGTACCATAATTATTAATTATTATCAACCCCAGTGCTTAGTACAGTGCCTGACATATAGTAGGCACGTAATAAATACCATAATTATTCATTATTATTATTATCCATGCCAGTGCTTAGTACAGTGCCTGGCAAATCATCATTATCAATCGTATTTATTGAGCGCTTACTGTGTGCAGAGCACTGTACTAAGCGCTTGGGAAGTACAAGTTGGCAACATATAGAGGCAGTCCCTACCCAACAGTGGGCTCACAGTCTAAAAGGGGGAGACAGAGAACAAAACCAAACATACTAACAAAATAAAATAAATAGACTAGATATGTACAAGTTAAATAAATAAATAAGTAGAGTTACAAATATGTACAAGCATATATACATATATACAGGTAAAATTTATACATATATAAATGGTAAACGCTTAACAAATGCCACAATTGTTCATTATTATTATTATCCACCCCAGTGCTTAGTACAGTGCCTGGCACATAGTAAGCACTTCACAAATACCATAATTGGACATTATTATTATTATCTACCCCGGCACTTAGTACAGTGCCTGACACACAGTAAGGGCTTAACAGACACCACAATAATAATAATAATTATCATTATCATTATCATATCTATTTAGACACACATCTTCCCTTCCTTCTTTCTTTCTTCCTTCCCTTTCCCGATTCCAGTATCTGCCTCTTGTCTGCTGTATGACCTTGGGCAAGTCACTTCATTTCTCTGTGCCTCAGTTCCCTCATCTGTAAAATGGGGAGGAAGACCGTGAGCCCCACGTGCGACAGAGACTGAGTCCAACCTGATTTGCTTGTATCTACTGCAGTGCTTAGAACAGCGCCTGGCACTTAATAATAATAATATTAACAATAATAATAATAGCATTTGTTAAGCACTTACTGTGTGCCAAGCACTTTTCTAAGCGCTGGGAGACATACAAGGTAGTCAGGTTGTCCCCCGTGGGGCTCACAGTCTTCATCCCCATTTTACAGATTGAGGGAACTGAGGCCCAGAGAAGTGACTTTCCCAAAGTCACCCAGCTGACAAGTTTTGCCAAATTGTACTTTCCAAGTGCCTAGTCCAGTGCTCTGCACACAGTAAGCGCTCAATAAATACTTTTGAATGAACAAATGAATGAAGCAGCGGAGCCGGGATTAGAATCCACGACCTCTGACTCCCAAGCCCGGGCTCTTAAGCGCTTACCAAATACCATCATCATCATTATCCTCATCATTCCCTTCTCCGGACCCCCCCTCTCTTCCCACCTCCCTTCTGGGAGCCATCCCTGTGGCTATTAACCCAAAGGAGGATGGTTTGAGGCGAAGTCCCGGGCCAAGAAGATGATGTGGGAGCTCAGTACAGTGCCTGGCACATAGTAAGCTCCTAACAAATACTACAATTATTTTAAAAACGTGCGTGTGTCCAGAGTGAGAGAAAGGGGGCTCCCAAATCTGGGAATGTTGCTTCCAGGGTCTTATCATCCCCCTTTCAGGAGATCCCTCCTTCCAAAAGCCCCCTCCTCTCTTTTCCTGCCCCAGTGTGGTTGAGAAGCTTCCTGGGGCACCGTTAAGTGGGGAGGGGAGGGGGATTGGGCCAGTCCCTTCCCCAGGGACAGAGGGATGGAGAAGGGGGGGACAGCCCCGCCCCCCCCACAGTGTCCAGGAATACCAGGAATACCCGGGATATCGCATCTTCCAGCCATCGTCCAACTAGGCGGACCGCAGCCTGCAGCAGCGGGGCCCGGGGCTATTCACACTTTGGAATTGGGGGATCAGGGAGCTCAGGGCCTGGAGGTTTGGGGGGCTCAGGGACCTGGAATTTGGGGGGTCGAGGGGCTGAGAAGTTTGGGGGTTAGGGGCTCAAGAGGTCGGATCTCGGGAGACTCAAGGACCTGGATTTGTGGGGGGACGGGAGACTCAGGAATTCGGAATTTGGGGATTGGAGGGCTCAAATTTTGGGAGTTGGGGGGCTCAGAAGTTCAGATCGCGGGGGGCTCAAAGACTTGGATTTGGGGAGGCCGGGAAGCTCAGGAGCTAGGAATTTGGGGGGTCAGGGGGCTCAGAGGTTTGGGGGGCTCAGGGACTTGGAATTTGGGGAGTCGAAGGGCTGAGGAGTTTGAGGGTCGGGGGCTCAGGAGTTTGGATCTCGGGGGGCTCAGGGTATTGGATTTTGGGGGGCTGGGAAGCTCAGGAGCTCAGAATTTGGGGGTCGGGGGCTCAGGGGCTCAAACTTTGGGGGTCTGGGGGCACAGAGGTTCGGGGGTCGGGGGCTCAGAGACTCGGATTTTGGGGGGCTCAGGGATGGACAGGCGAGTGAGCTGACCCCTGGGGGGAAAGGAGTGATTTGGGGGGTGAGGGGCGCCCCTTTGCTGTTCCGGCTCCTCTCATCCTGCTCCAGCTGCTCCAGTAAGTTTTCCTGGGGGGAGGTGGGGGAATGGGTTTCTTTTTGGGGGAGAGGGGGCTTTGACAGAGAGACAGACAGAGAGACCGAGGGACAGAAAAAGGCAGAGGGACAGAGAGACCCAGAGAGAGGGACAGAGGGACTGAAAGAGAGAGAGAAACAGAAAGGAAAAAGAGGGAGAGAGAGAGGGAGAGAAAGAGACCCTCCCCAGAGAGAGTGACAGAGAGACGGAGAGAGAAAGACAGACAGACAGAGGGACAAAAGAGAGACAAAGGGACAGAAAGAGGCAAAGACAGAGGGATAGAGAGAGGTAGAGAGTGACAGAAGGACAGAAACTGAAAGAGGGAGAGAGAACAAGAGACAGAGGGACAGAGAGAGAGAGGGACAGAAGGACAGAAAGAGACAGGGACAGAGAGAAAAGAGATAGAGAGAGAAAGAGAAACAGGAGCAGAGAGAAAAAGAGAGAGGGACAGAAAGAGACAGAGAGAGAGAAAAAGAGAGACGGACAGAGAGAAAAAGAGAGAGAGAGAGACAGGGGCACAGAGAGAGAGAGAGAGAGACAGGGACAGAGAGAAAGAGACAGAGGGACCGAGGGACAAAAAGAGAGAGAGAAAGAGAGAGACAGAGAGAAAGAGAGACAGAGAAAGAGACAGGGCAGAGAGAAAGAGACAGAGGCACAGAGGAACAAAGAGAGAGAGAGAGACAGAAAGAGACAGAGAGAGACAGGGACAGAGAGGAAAAGAGAGAGGCAGGGGGACAGAAAGTTAAATATAGAGAGAAAGAGGGATGGAGAGACAGACAGAGGGACATAGAGAAAGAGAGAGAGAGAGACAGGGACAGAAAGAGAGAAAGAGGGACAGAGAGATGGAGAGAGACAGAGGGACAGAGAGAAAGAGAGAAAGAGTGAGAAAGAGAGAACAGAGGGAGAGGGAAGGGGGAGGGGGCGTTCTTCCTGGCTTTCCATAAAAACCCTCTAAATTGGAATCCATCTTTGGTATTTATTGAATGCTTACTTTGTGCTGAGCCCTGCAGTAAGCGCTTGCAAGAGGAAAATACAACTAGAGTTGGTGGAGGCCTAGAATTGAGATTGGGAAGCCAAGTGGCTCTGGCTTTATCTGTAGCCTGTCCAGGCCCGGGTTGCCCCTTCCCCAGCTGCAGGACAGTGGACAACCCCTCTGAGACCCCTCACCCCTTCCTCCCACTCCACCACCCCTCCCCCGGATCCCCTTCTCCACTGTGGGGGGCAGGGAGGGGGCGTCTCTTCGGTTTTCCTCGATGCGCAGAAGCCACGTGCTCAGAATTGCTTGGTGGCTGCTGAGCTTTTGGGGGGTTTCCCCACCCCCTCCAACACCTCCAGTGCCCCTCCATTCTCCCCTCCACCCCCAAGGAGACTTTTCCTGGGAGATCGCACCCATCCAAGCTCCCTTTGGAGACGCCAGTGTGGGCAGAAAGGCTCAGGACATGGAGATGTGTTCCTCCATCCTCCTTTCCTCCATCTTTCTCTTTCTCCCTCTTCTCCTCATCCGTCATCCTCCTTTTCCTCTTCTTCCTCCCTCTTCTTCTTTCTCCTCCTCCTCCATCATCCTCCTGCTCCTCCTTCATACTCTTCCTTTTCCTCATCCTCCTCTCTCTATCCTCTTCTCTCTTCCTTCTTCTCCATCGTTTCTCTTTCTACACTATATTCCTTTTCCTTTTCTTCCTCCCCATCTTCCTCTTTCTCCCTCTTCTTCTCCTCCTACATCATCCTCCTTTTTCTTTTCTTCCTCCCCCATTTCCCTCTTCTTCTCTCCTCCGTCATCCTCCTTTTCCACGTCTTCCTCCCTCCATCCTCTTCTTTCTCCTCTTTCATCTCCTCCTCCTCCTCCTTCTCCATCATCCTCCTGCTCCTCCTCTATCCTCCTTTTCCTCGTCTTCCTCCCTCCATCCTCTTCTGTCTCCCTCTTCTCCTCCTCCTCCATCGTCCTTCTGCTCCTCCTGCTGCTCCTCCTTTTCCTCTTCTTCCTCCCTCCATCTTCTTTATTTCTCCCTCTTGTCCCCCATCATCTTTCTCCTCCTCCACTCCCCATCCAACTTTTCCTACTCCCGATCTTCCTCTTTCTCCCCCTTCTTCTCCATCCTCCTCCTTTTCCATGTCTTCTTCCCTCTATCCTCTCCTTTCTCCCCCTTCTCCTCTATCAACTTTTTCATCCTCCACTCTCCATCCTCCTCTTCCATCACTGTCCTCCCACTCCCCCATCCACTCTCCGTCTTCCTCCTTTTCATCTTCCTCCAACGTCCTGCAGCACCTCCTCCACCCTCCTCTCTTCATCCTCGCCTTCCCCCGATCTCCTACTCCATCTTCCTCCTGCTTTTCTTCCTTTCCATCCAACTCCTTCTCTTCTTCCTCCTTCCATTATCCTCCTGCTCCACCCCTCCATCCTCTTCATTTCCCTCCATTATACTCCTGTTCAGTCTCCCTTTTCACTTTCTCCATCCTCTCCCATCTTTCTCCATCTTTCTCCATCCTCCTCTTCTTCCATCCTCCTCTTCCATTTTTCCATCCTCCCCATCCTTCCCCATCCTCTTCCATTCTCCATCTTTCTCCACTCTCCTCCTCCTCTGCTCCCTCCTACACTTTCTCCATCCTCCCCATCCCTCCCCAACTTCTTCCATCTTCCTCCTCCTCTTCCATCCTCCTCCATCTTTCTCCATCTTCCTCCTCCTCTTCCACTTTCTCCATCCTCCCCATCCTCCTCCACCCTTCCCCATCCTCCTCCTCCACTTTCTCTATCCACCTTCTCCACTTTCTCCATCCTCCCCTTCCTCCCCCTCCTCCTCCGCCCTTCTCCTCTTCCATCCTCTTCCTCCCTCTCCTCCGCTCCCCCCAGGGCCCCTCGCCCCAGGTCCCTAGCTCCCATCCACCCAGGCTGCGTCCAGGCCCAGGGGAGAAGATGCTGGCCAGAAAGAGCATCATCCCGGAGGAGTACGTGCTGGCCCGCATCGCCGCGGAGAACCTGCGCAAACCACGCATCCGGGACCGCCTGCCCAAGGCCCGCTTCATCGCCAAGAGCGGGGCCTGCAATCTGGCCCACAAGAACATCCGGGAGCAAGGCCGCTTCCTGCAAGACATCTTCACCACCCTGGTAGATCTCAAGTGGCGTCATACCCTAGTCATCTTCACCATGAGCTTCCTCTGCAGCTGGCTGCTCTTTGCCATCATGTGGTGGCTCGTGGCCTTCGCCCACGGCGACATCCACGCCTACATGGAGAAGCCCGTGGTCTCCAACGCCTGCGTCACCAGCGTCAGGTGAGAAGGCTGGGCCTCCCGGGGAGCAGGGATCGAGCTCCCGTTGGCCCACTCGGGGGATTAATTAATTAATGTCCTCCCACCCCACATCCGCCAAGCTACCTCTCTTCCTCCCTTCAAGGCCCTACTGAGAGCTCACCTCCTCCAGAAGGCCTTCCCACACTGAACCCCCTCCTTCCTCTCCCCCTCCTCCCCCTCTCCATCTCCCCCACCTTACCTCCTTCCCTTCCCCACAGCACCTGTACATATGTATATATGTTTGTACGTATTTATTACTCTATTTATTTATTTATTTTACTTGTACATATTTATTCTACTTATTTTATTTTGTTAATATGTTTTGTTTTGTTCTCTGTCTCCCCCTTCCAGACTGTGAGCCCACTGTTAGGTAGGGACCGTCTCTAGATGTTGCCAACTTGTACTTCCCAAGCACGTAGTACAGTGCTCTGCACACAGTAAGTGCTCAATAAATACGATTGAATGAATAAATGAATTTATTAAGTGCTTACTATGGGCAAAGCACTGTTCTAAGCGCTGGGGAAGTTACAAGAGAAGCAGCGTGGCTCAATGACAGGAGCCCGGGCTTTGGAGTCAGAGGTCATGGGTTCAAATCCTGACTCCGCCAACTGTCAGCTGTGTGGATTTGGGCAAGTCACTTCAATCAATCAATCAATCAATCACTTCACTTCTCTGGGCCTCAGTTCCCTCATTTGTAAAATGGGGATGAAGACTTTGAGCCCCCAGTGGGACAACCTGATCACCTTGTAACCTCCCCATGAATGGATATGTCCATAGCCATAATTTATTTATGCGGAGTAATGTTTGGAACTCCTGTCTAGACTGTAGGCTCATTAATAATAATAATAATAATGATAATAATAATAATAATAATAATAATAATAATAATAATAGCATTTATTAAGCACTTACTATGTGCAAAGCACTGTTCTAAGCACTGTTCTAGACTGTAGGTTCATAATAATAGTAATAATAATAATGGCATTTATTAAATGCTTACTATGTGCAAAGCACTGTTCTAAGCACTGGGGAGGACACAAGGTATCAGGTTGTCCCACCCGGGGCTCGCAGTCTTAACCCCCATTTTACAGATGAAGTAACTGAGGCACAGAGAAGTGAAGTGACTTGCGCAAAGTCACACAGCTGACAATTGTTATTATTATTATTATTATTATTATTATTATTATTATTATTATTATTATTATGTGCCAGGCACTGTTCTAAGTGCTGCTGTAGATACAAGCAAATCTTGTAACCTCCTCAGCACTTAGAACAGTATTTTGCACATAGTACGCACTTAACAAATACCATCATTATTATTACAAGGTGATCAGGTTGTCCCACAGATGAGGTTACTGAGGCAGAGTCTTAATCCCCATTTTACAGATGAAGTAACTGAGGCACAGAGAAGTTAACCGCTCACCTGCTGTGTGACCTCAGGTGAGTCGCCTCACCTCTCTGGGCCTCTGTAGAATGGGGAGAAAATACCTGTCTGCTCATATAAGTGTAATAATAATTTTGGGATTTGTTAAGCACTTACTGTGTGCCAAGCACTGTTCTAAGCACTGAGAAGGGGGAGAATACAAGGTCATTAGGTTGTCCCAAGTGGGTCTCACAGTCTTCACCCCCATTTTACAGATGAGGTAACTGAGACACAGAGAAGTGAAGTGACTTGCCCAAAGTCACACAGCTGACACGAGAGAGAGCGGGGATTAGAACCCATGACCTCTGACTCCCAAGCTCGGGCTCTTTCCACTGAGCCACATTGCTTTGTATGTTCAGTCAATCGTAATTATTGAGCAGCATTATTGGGAAGCAGCATGGCGTAATAGATAGAGCCCGGGCCTGGGAATCAGGAGGTCATGGGTTCTAATCCCGGCTCTGCCACTTGTCTGCTGCATGACCTTGGGCAAGCCACTTCAATTCTCTGAGCCTCAGTTACCTCATCTGTAAAATGGGGTTTGAGACTGTGACCCCCATGTGGGACAGGGACTGTGTCCAAATGGGTTTGCTTGTATCCACCCCAGTGCTTAGTACAGTGCCCTGCACATAGGAAGGGCTTAACAAATACCACTATTATTATTATTATTATTATTATTATTATTATTAATTTACCATGTATGGAGAACTAATATGTTTCGTTTTGTTATCTGTCTCCCCCTTCTAGACTGTGAGCCCGCTGTTGGGTAGGGACCGTCTCTATATGTTGCCAACTTTTACTTCCCAAGCGCTTAGTACAGCGCTCTGCACACAGTAAGTACTCAATAAATACGATTGAATGAATGAATGAATGAACTGTAATAAGTACTTGGGAGAGGACAATAAGCAGATACGTTCCCTGCCCACAAGGAACTTAAATAATAATTAATGATAATGGTATTTGTGTGCCAGAGTAGTGAAGTGACTTGCCCAAGGTCACACAGCAGACAAGCGGCGGGGTCAGGATTAGAACCCATGACCTTCTGATTCCCAGGTCAGTTTCTCTATACTCAATAATAATAACAATAATAATAATAATAATCATGGTATTTGTTAAGCACTTACTATGTGTCAAGCAATGTCCTGAACACTGGGGTAGATGCAAACTAATCCAGTTCAATGCAGTCCCTGTCCCATGTGGGGTTCACAGTCTCCATCCCATTTTGCAGATGAGGTAACTGAGGCACAGAGAAGTGAAGTTACTTGCCCAGGGTCAAACAGCAGACAACTGGTGGGGCCACGATTAGAACCCAGATCCCCGCTCCCAGGCCCAGGCTTAATCCAGTAGGCCATGCCTAGTGAGTGCGTGACAAATGTCATTATTGGTATTATTATTATTTTTTCATTAATATTTTATGACATGAGGATTTGTATAAGGGGCAGCTGGAAGCAGGAAACAACCAGGGAATAACCCTCCCGTCAGGCTGAATTTCCTTAATCTACAGAAATTTGCAAACTGCGCCACAAAGGCCTTCAGGGAAGTGAAATACAATCCTCTCAGGAGCCTTTGAGAACCCGAGCATCATGGCTTTTTTTTTCTTTCAGTGGTATTTGCTAATAATAATAATAATAATAATAATAATAATAATAATAATAATAATAATGGCATTTGTTAAGCACTTACTATGTGCCAAGCCTGTTCCAAGCACTGGGGTAGATACAAGGTCATCAGGTTGTCCCACGTGGGGCTCACGGTCTTTATCCGAGAAGCAGCGTGGCTCAGCGGAAAGAGCACGGACTTGATATTTGTACATATCAATTCTACTTATTTTATTTTGTTAATATGTTTGGTTTTGTTCTCTGTCTCCCCCTTCTAGACTGTGAGCCCACTGTTGGGTAGGGACCGTCTCTATCTGTTGCCAACTTGGACTTCCGAAGCGCTTAGTACAGTGCTCTGCACACAGTAAGTGCTCAATAAATATGATTGATTGATTGATTGATTGATTTGGAGTCAGAGGTCATGGGTTCGAATCCTCGCTCCGCCACATGTCTGCTGTGTGACCTTGGGCAAGTCACTTAACTTCTCTGAGCTTCAGTTACCTCATCTGTCAAATGGGGATTAAGACTGTGAGCCCCATGTGGGACAACCTGATCACTTTGTATCCCGAACAGTGCTTTGCACATAGTTAGTGCTTAACAAATGCCAACATTATTATTATTATTATTACTATTATTATTATCCCCATTTTACAGATGAGGTCACTAAGGCCCAGAGAAGTGAAGTAACTTGCCCAAAGTCACAGAGCAGACAAGTGATGGAGCTGGGATTAGAACCCTCAACGTCTGATTCCCAAGCCCAGGCTCTTGCCACTAAGCCACGCTGCTTCTCTAATAATGATGACTTTTGTTAAGCGCTTACTATGTGCCAAGCACTGTTCTACACGCTGGGGTAGATTCAAGGTGATCAGGTTGTCCCACATGGGGCTCACAGTCTTACTCCCCATTTTACAGATGAGGTAGCTGAAGCCAAGAGAAATGAATTGAAATGTGAGCCCACTGTTGGGTAGGGACTGTCTCTATATGTTGCCAACTTGTACTTCCCAAGCGCTTAGTACAGTGCTCTGCACACAGTAAGCACTCAATAAATATGATTGATTGATTGATTGATTGAAAGCCTAGAGAAATGAATTTACTTGTCCAATCTTAGCTGACAAGTGGTGGAGCCGGGATTAGAACTCACGACCTCAGACTCCCAAGCCTGGGCTCTTTCCACTGAGCTTACTATGTACCATGTACTTATCATGTACTATGTACTTAGCGTGGCTCAGTGGAAAGAGCCCGGGCTTTGGAGTAAGAGGTCATGGGTTCGAATGCCGGCTCCACCACAAGTCTGCTGTGTGACCTTGGGCAAGTCACTTAACTTCTCTGAACCTCAGTTCCCTCATCTGTAAAAATGGGGATTAAGACTGTGAGCCCCACGTGGGACAACTTGATCACATTGTATCCCCCCCAGCGCTTAGAACAGTGCTTTGCACATAGTAAGCGCTTAACAAATGCCATTATTATTATTATTATTATTATTATTATTATTATTATTATTACCAGGCCCTGTTCTAAATGCTGGGAATGGATACAAGCTAATCAACAGTACCTGGAACATAGTAATCGCTTAACAAATACCACTAAAAAAAAAAAAATTGGGACGCAGTCTCTGTCCTACATGGGGCTCACACTCATAAGCCCCATTATACAGATGAGGGAACTGAGGCCCAGAGAAATCAAGTGGCTTGCCCCAAGGACACACAGCAGCAGAACTGTGGCAGAGCCAGAATTAGAACTCAGGACCCCTGTCCCCCAGACCCAAGCTCTTTCCACTAGGCCAAGCTTCCTCTCTGGTGTTTTATAACGCACGATTGTCTCTCATCGGTCCCGTTAGAGAAGTTCAAAGATGCTGGAACATCAATCAATCAATCAATTAATCATTCATTCATTCATTCAGTTGTATTTACTGAGCGCTTACTGTGTGCAGAGCACTGGACTAAGCGCTCGGGAAGTACAAGTCGGCAACATCTAGAGATGGTCCCTACCCAACAGCGGGCTCACAGTCTAGAAGGGGGAGACGGGGAACAAAACAAACGTATTAACAAAATAAAATAAATAGAATAGTAAATATGTGCAAGTAAAATGAATAGAGTAATAAATCTGTACAAACATATATACAGGTGCTGTGGGGAGGGAAAGGAGGTAAGGCCGGGGGATGGGGAGGGGGAGGAGGGGGAGAGGAAGGAGGGGGTTTAGTCGTATTTATTGAGCGCTTACTGTGGGCAGGTCTCTGTACTAAGTGCTTTGGGTAGTACAGTCAAACAGAGTTGGTAGATATCCACCCTGCTCACAGCCTGGCCTTGGGAGACAAAGGTCATGGATTCTAATCCCAGCTCCACCGCTTGTCAGCTGTGTGACCCTGGGCAAGTCACTTCACTTCTCTGTGCCTCAGTTACTTCATCTGTAAAATGGGGGTTAAGACTGTGAGCCCCAGGTGGAACTATCTGATCACCTTGTATCCTCTGCAATGCTTTGCACATAGTAAGTGCTTAATAAATGCCATTATTCTCATTACCTCCTTCCCTTCCCCACAGCACCTGTATATATGTATATATGGTTGTACATATTTATTACTCTATTTATTTATTTATTTATTTATTTTACTTGTACATTTCTATCCTACTTATTTTATTTTGTTGCTATGTTTGGTTCTGTTCTCTGTCTCCCCCTTTTAGACTGTGAGCCCACTATTGGGTAGGGACTGTCTCTATGTGATGCCAATTTGTACTTCCCAAGCGCTTAGTACAGTGCTCTGCACATAGTAAGCGCTCAATAAATACGATTGATTGATTGATTGATTATTATTATTATTATTAATGAACCTACAGTCTAGAGCAGTGCTAAGAACAGTGCTTTGCACTTAGTAAGTGCTTAATAAATGCCATTATTATTATTATTATTATTATCATTATTATTATTAATGAGCCTACAGTCTAGACAGGAGATCCAGACATAATCCGCATAAATAAATTTTGGCTATGGACATATCCATTCGTAGGGAAACCGCATGGTGTAGCCAATAGAACACAGGCCTGGGAGACAGAAGGTCATGGGTTCTAGTCCTGCTTCACCACTTGTCTGCTGTATGGCCTTCAGCAAGTCACTTCATTCATTCATTCATTCAATCATATTTATTGAGCGCTTACTGTGTGCAGAGCACTGTATTAATCTCTTGGGAAGCACTTCTCCATGCCTCCATTACCTCATCTGGAAAATGGGCATGAAGACTGTGAGCCCCACGTGGGACAATCTGATTACCTTGTATCCTTCCTAGCGCTTAGAATAGTGCTTGGCACATAGTAAGCGCTTAACAAATGCCATTATTATTATTATTATTATTATTATTATTATTATGTGGGACATGGTCTGTGTCCTACTTTTTATTTAATGTTATTTGATAAGTGTTTACTATGTGTCAGACGCTCTGGATTAGTTTACATCAACCCCAGTACATAGTAAGTGCTTAATAATAATCATAATAGCATTTATTAAGTGTTTACTATGTGCAAAGCACTGTTCTAAGTGCTGGAGAGGTTACAAGGAGATCAGGTTGTCCCACGGGGGGCTCACAGTCCACCCCCATTTTACAGATGGGGAACCTGAGGCACAGAGAAGTGAAGTGACTTGCCCAAAGTCACACAGCTGGCAATTGGCAGAGCCAGGATTCGAACCCACGACCCCGACTCCAAGGCCCCTGCTCTTTCCACTGAGCCATGCTGCTTCTCTATTTCCTAAACAAATACCATAATTATTATTACTATTATATGTAAAGATATGATCATCATCAATCATATTTATTGAGCGCTTACTGTGTGCAGAGCACTGTACTAAGCGCTTGGGAAGTCCAAGTTGGCAACATATAGAGACAGTCCCTACCCAACAGTGGGCTCACAGTCTAAAAGATGTGAAGCTTTGCTTTCCATCAGTCTTCTCGTTTGTTTTTTGTGTTCTGCGGTATCTTTAAAGCACTTACTATGTGTCAAGCATTGTTCTAAGAAGCGCTGGGGTAGATAATAATAATAATGGCATTTGTTAAGCGCTTACTATGTGCAGAGCATTAGATGAAAAGTAATCAGATTGGACCCACTCCCTGTCCCACCTGGAGTCACCATCTTAATCCCCATTTTCCAGATGAGGGAACTGAGGCCCAGAGAAGTGAAGTGACTTGCCCGACGTCACACAGCAGACAGGTGGCAGAGCCGGGATTAGAACCCACGACCTCTGACTCCCAAGTCCGTACTCTTTCCACTGAGCCACGCTGCTTCTCTAATTCTTCTTCTTAAGACACAGGTCCTTCTAAGTCCCAGGCCTGGGCTGTAGCCACTAGGCCACTCTGCTTCTCGGTTCATTCATTCACTCATTCAATCGTAGCTATTGAGCGCTCACTGTGTGCAGAGCACTGTACTAAGCGCTTGGGAAGTAAAAGTTGGCAACATATAGAGACGGTCCCTTCCCAGCAGTGGGCTCACGGTCTAGAAGGTTCTGCCTTTGAAATTAACTTTCCCCCGGTACAGTCCCCCATCGGCAGTAAAAAAAAAAAAAGGATTTATTGTTGTTCTCCAGATAATCTCCTTATGGACGGAGAACGAATCTTCGAATTCTGCTGTAGTGGATGCTTCCAAGTGCTTAGTCTAGGGCTCTGCACATGATAACAGCTCAATAGATACCACTGTTGGATGGATTGATCCCAATGAAGGATCGAAACCGAAGATGTTAGCTGGTATTATACTTCAATCCAGAAACACATCGATCTATATTCCCCCCGTCCTCCCCGTATTTAGTTCTGCAGATATCTACATAATGGACGCAGAAATAAGTAGTAGTAGTAATAACCGAAGATGTTAGCTGGTATTATTCTCCAATCCAGAAACACATTGATCTATATTTCCCCCACCTCCCTGTATTTAGTTCTGCAGATATCTACATAATGGATGCAGAAATAAGTAGTAGTAGTAATAATTATTATTCCCCCTCCCCATCCCCCATCCCTATCCCCCCAGCCCCCCTGGCCTAACCTCCTTCCCCTCCCCACAGTACCTGTATATATGTATATATGTTTGTACATATTTATTACTCCATTTATTCATTTCTTTTACTTGTACATATTTATTCTATTTCTTTTATTTTGTTAATATGTTTTGTTTTGTTGTCCGTCTCCCCCTTCTAGACTGTGAGCCCACTGTTGGGTAGGGACCGTCTCTATATGTTGCCAACTTGGACTTCCCAAGCGCTTAGTCCAGTGCTCTGCACACAGTAAGGGCTCAATAAATACGAATGAATGAATGAATGAATGAATATTATGGTGTTTAGTGCTTATTATATGCCAGGGACTGTACTGAGTGCTGGGGTAGATCCTGGCAGCGTGGCTCAGTGGAAAGAGCCCGGACTTTGGAGTCAGAGGTCATGGGTTCAAATCCCAGCTCCACCAATTGTCAGCTGTGTGACTTTGGGCATGTCACTTAGCTTCTCTGTGCCTCAGTTACCTCATCTGTAAAGTGGGGATTAAGACGGTGAGCCCCCCGTGGGACAACATGATCACCTTGTAACCTCCCCAGCACTTAGAACAGTGCTTTGCACATAGTAAGCGCTTAATAAATGCCATTAAAAAAAAAAGTTGGACACAGTCTCTGCCTCACATGGGGCTCACAGGCACAATCCCCATTTTTAATAATAATAGTAATTATGGTATTGACGATGATGATGATGGCATTCATTAAGCGCTTACTACGAGCAAAGCACTGTTCTAAGCACTGGGGAGGTTACAAGGTGATCAGGTTGTCCCACTGGGGGCTCACAGTCTTAATCCCCATTTTACAGATGAGGTCACTGAGGCCCAGAGAAGTGAAGTGACTTGGCCAAAGTCACACAGCTGACAGTTGATGGAGCCGGGATTTGAACCCCTGACCTCTGACTCCAAAGCCCGGGCTCTTTCCACTGAGCCACCCTATGCGCCAAGCACTGTTCTAAGCGCTGGAGTAGATACAAGGTCATCAGGTTGTCCCACGTGGGGCTCACAGTCTTAATTTTCTAGACAGTGAGCCCGTTGTTGGGTAGGGACCATCTCTATATGTTGCTGATTTGTTCTTCCCAAGAGCTTAGTACAGTGCTCTGCACATACTAAGCGCTCAATAAATACAATTGAAGGACAATGAATGAATCCCCATTTTACAGATGAAGTAACTGAAGCACGAAGTTAAGCAGCTTGTCCAGCTTATCCAAGCCTGTATCATCATCATCATCATCAATCGTATTTATTGAGCGCTTACTATGTGCAGAGCACTGTACTAAGCGCTTGGGAAGTACAAATTGGCAACATATACAGTCCCTACCCAACAGTGGGCTCACAGTCTAAAAGGGGGAGACAGAGAACAAAACCAAACATATTAACAAAATAAAATCAAATGTCATCCCCAGCTATTGCTTAGAGGTTTAACAATTTTGAGTCAGCTGTGTTTAGTATTCCTTTCTTCTTCCAAACCTTCAACGGTATTGGAGAGAATAACTTGAATTTTCCAGCAGACAAGCGAACCGAGGCACAGAGAAGTAAAGTGACTTGTCCAAGTTCACTCTGCCAAATGCTGGTATTTCTTAAATGCTTGTTACATTCTTATTACATTACATTCTTTTAGACTGTGAGCCTACTGTTGGGTAGGGACTGTCTCTGTATGTTGCCAACTTGTACTTCCCAAGCGCTTAGTACAGTGCTCTGCACACAGTAAGCTCTCAATAAATACGATTGATGATTATTACATGCCAGTCACTGTAGTAAGCATTGAGGTAGATACAAGATAATCAGGTCAAATCAAGTCTCTGTCCCCACTGGGGCTCACAGTCTTAGGGGAAGGAGAATGGGTGTTGAATCCCTGTTTTTCAGTTGAGGAAACTGAGGCACAGAGAAGTGAAGTGATTTGCCCAAGGTCACCCAATAAGGCGAGTTGTAGAGTAGGATTAGACCCCAGATCCTCAGATTCCCAAGCCCTGGGCTCTAGCCACTAGACTTCACAGCTTCTCTACAAGCAGATAGACATTTATTCTATTTTTATTTTGTTTTTTCTGTTTATTTTTTTTCTTTGTTTATTTTTATTTTTTTTGTTTGTTTATTTTGTTTTTATTTTTATTTTGTTATTTTTATTTTGTTAATATGCTTTGTTTTGTTGCCTGTCTCCCCCTTCTAGACTGTGAGCCCGCTGTTGGGTAGGGACCGTCTCTGTATGTTGCCAAATTGTACTTCCCAAGCGCTTAGTACAGTGCTCTGCACACAGTAAGCGCTCAATAAATACGATTGAATGAGTGAATGAATGAGTATTATCTCTAAGGTTCTTTTTGTTGTTGTTGCTTTTTAATCAGGGACGCATTGAACTTTAAAGACAGGACTGAAAGTCCGAAGCCTGGATAAAATGTCATCCCCGGCTATTTCTTAGAGGTTTAACAATTTTGAGTCAGCTGTCTTTAGTATTCCTTTCTTCTTCCAAACCTTCAATGGTGTTGGAGAGAATAACTTGAATTTTCCAACTTGCGTTTCTCTACCTTATTCAACTAAATCAATCAATCAATCAATCGTATTTATTGAGCGCTCACTGTGTGCAGAGCACTGTACTAAGCGCTTGGGAAGTACAAGTTGGCAACATATAGAGACTAAACTGAATGGTTTCAAAACTTGGGCCCTTAAGACAGAGGAGTAACTTGACTCTTTACGTGATTTTTGGTATTTTGTAGTAATCAATCAATCCTTGGTGTTTATTGAGTTTTACTGTGTGCAGAGCACTGTCCTAAGCGCTTGGGAGAGTACACTATAACAGAGTTGGTAGACATATTCCCTGTCTACAAGGAGGTAGAAGGGGAATAATGGGAAATAGACTTCTTATTGCAACAATCCCAGACTGAGCCCCCTCCTTCCTCTCCCCCCTTCATCCCCGCCACCTTGCCTCCTTCCCCTCCCCACAGCACCTGTATTTATGGATATATGTTTGTACATATGTATTACTCTATTTTATTTGTACATATTTATTCTATTTATTTTATTTTGTCAATATGTTTTGTTTTGTTCTCTTGTCTCCCCCTTCTAGACTGTGCGCCCACTGTTGAGTAGCAACCGTCTCTATATGTTGCCAACTTGTACTTCCCAAGCACTTAGTACAGTGCTCTGCACACAGTAAGCGCTCAATAAATACGATTGATTGATTGATTGATTGTATTTTATTGTCTGTCTTCCCCATTTGGTTGTGAGTGCCTGGAAAGTAGGAATCATGCCTCCCAATTCTTATAAGAATAATAATGATTCATTCATTCATTCAATAGTATTTATTGAGCACTTACTGTGTGCAGAACACTGTACTAAGCGCTTGGGAAGTACAAGTTGGCAACATATAGAGACGGTCCCTACTCAACAACGGGCTCAAAGTCTAGACGGGGGAGACAGACGACAAAACAAAACATGAAGACAGGTGTCAAGTCATCAGAACAAATAGAATTAAAGCTAAATGCGCATCATTAACAAAACAGAATAGTAATAGAAATGATGGCATTTATTAAATGCTTACTATGTGCCAAGCACTGTTCTAAGAGCTGGGACAGATAGAAGGTTATCAAGTTGTCCCACGTGGGGTTCACAGTCTTCATCCCCATTTTACAGGTGAGGGAACTGAGGCACAGAGAAGTTAATTGACTTGCCCAGTGGCATTCTCAGACAGTCAGTCATCACTGGTACTTAGTGAGTGCTTACTGTGTGCAGAGCACTGCACTAAGCGCTTGGGAGAGTGCAATATAACAATATAACAGACACATTCCCTGATCACAAGGAGCTTCCAGTCTAGAAGGGGAGACAGATATGAATAGAAATAAATAAATGAAGGATATGGACTTAAGTGCCGTGGGGCTGGGAGGCGGGATGAAGAAAGGGAGAGAGTTGGGGCGATGCAGAAGGGAGGGGGAGAAGAATAATTGTTGTCTGTCTCCCCCTTCTAGACTGTAAGCCCGCTGTTGGGTAGGGACTGTCTCTATATGTCGCCGACTTGGACTTCCCAAGTGCTTAGTACAGTGCCCTGCACACAGTAAGCACTCAATAAATAAGATTGAATGAATAAATGAATGAAAGGAGGGTGCAGTCAGGGAAGGCCTCTGGCAGGAGATGTCCCTTCAATAAGGCTTTGAAGGTGGGGAGAGTCATTGTCTCCCAAGTGCAGGGCCTTGCAGACAGTTGACTGGAAGCTCCTTGAAGGCAGGGAAACCTGCCTAACCACTCTTCTGTACCCTCCAAAGTGCTTAGTTCAGGGCTCTGCACAAACTAAGTGCTCAGTAAATAATAATAATAATGTTGGTATTTGTTAAGCACTTACCATGTGCCAAGCACTGTTCTAAATGCTAGAGGGGATACAAGGTAATCACAGTTGTCCTATGTGGGGCTCACAGTCTTAATCCCCATTTTACAGTTGAGGGAACTGAGGCAGAGGGAAGTGAAGTGGCTCTCCCAAAGCCACACAGCTGACAAGCGGCGGAGTCGGGATCAGAACCCATGACCTCTGACTCCCAAGCTTGGGCTCTTTCCACTGAGCCACGCTGATTCATTGATTGGTGGAACGTGCCAGAGAGTCTCAGGAATTTCCTTTTCATAATAATAATGATGGCATTTATTAAGCTCTAACTATGTGCCAAGCACTGTTCTAAGCACTGGGGGGATACAAGGTAACAGGTTGGCCCACGTGGGGCTCACAGTCTTAATCCCCATTTTACGGATAAGGGAACTGAGGCCCAGAGAAGTGAAGTGACTTAACCAAAGCCACACAGCTGACAAATAATAATAATAATAATAATGTTGATATTTGCGAAGCACTTACTATGTGCGTAGCACTGTTCAAACCGCTGAGATAGATACAAGAGAATCAAATTGTCCCACGTGGGGCTCGCAGTCTTCATTCCCATTTTACAGATAAGGGAACCGAGGCACAGAGAAGCAGCGTGGCTCAGTGGAAAAGTGCACGGGCTTTGGAGTCAGAGGTCATGGGTTCAAATCCCGGCTCCGCCAGTTGTCAGCCGTGTGACTTTGGGCAAGTCACTTCACTTCTCTGGGCCTAAGTTACCTCATCTGTAAAATGGGAGTTGACTGTGAGCCCCCTGTGGGACAACCTGATCACCTTGTAACCTCCCCAGCGCTTAGAACAGTGCTTTGCACATAGTAAGTGCTTAATAAATGCCATTATTATTATTATTAAGTGACTTGCCCACAGTCACACAGCTGACAAGTGGCGGAGTGTGGATTAGAACCCACGACCTCTGACTCCCAAGCCCGCGATCTTTCCACGGAGCCACGCTGCTTCTCTTAATGATGTCCATTTGGTGTCCATTTCCTGTTACTAACAAACAGATGTATTTCTAACAAATCTTATCATGGAATTTAAGTAGAGGAGAGAACCAAAAACATGTTAATCAGGCAGTTTAATACGCCCATGAAAGAGGGCCAGGAAATAATGCATCCCTTCACCATGAAGACTTAATTCATTTAGTAATTCACCAATCAAGCAAAGGACAATCTAATTAAAGAGTTTATTGTACCCTACCTTTCTTCTGTCCTGGCTAAATTAAGAAGCTAGCTCTAGGCCACATGGTATTTAATTAATTCTAGCATTTAACCGGAAGACATAAGAAGAAATACGTGAACTGCTTTAGCGGTTGAGATTCTAGCAGAGTCAAGGTAGCCTTCTCGTTTCTTAAAACCATTTCCTTCACACTCATTTGATTAAGTTCGTGCCCCTTGGCATGTACCATGAAAAGAAAGATCTTGTAAATTCTCTTTTTAATAATAGGGGCATGTGACTTTGGGCAAGTCACTTAACTTCTTTGGGCCTCAGTTCCCTCATCTGGAAAATGGGGATTAAGACCGTGAGCCCCATGTGGGACAACTTAATCACCTGTATCCTCCGCAGCATTTAAAACAGTGCTTTGCACATAGTAAGCGCTTAACAAATGCCATCATTATTGTTATTATTATTATTATCCTTTAAGGGTTTACTGTGTGCCGAGCACTGTACAAAGAACTGGGGTAATAATAATAATTATTCTTCATAATAATAATGAACATTATAATATAATGATATATAATATGATCGTTATTATTATTAATAATAATAATAATAATGGTATTTGTTAAGTACTTACTGTGTGTCAAGCACTGTTCTAAGCGCTGGGGTAGGTACAGGGTAATCAGGTTGTCCCTCATGGAGCGCACACTTTTAATCCCCATTTTACAGATGAGGTAACTGAGGCACAGAGAAGCGAAGTGACTTGCCCAAGGTCACGCAGCAGACAAGCGGCGGAGCCGCGATTAGATACGAGATCATCGGGTCTCACCTGGGGCTCACAGTTTAAGAAGGAATGAGGACAGGTCTCTTTTTTTTTGACGGTAATTGTTAAGTGCTTACTATGGGCGAAGCTCTGTTCTAAGTGCTGGGGGTAATTCAGGGTGATCAGGTTGTCCCACGGGGGGCTCACAGCCTTAATCCCCATTTTACAGATGAGGTAACTGAGGCCCAGAGAAGTGAAGTGATTTGCCCAGAGTCACCCAGCTGACAAGTGGGAGAGCAGGGATTAGAACCCATGACCTCTGACTCCCAAGCCCGGGCTCTTTCCCCTGAGCCACGCTGCTTCTCGAATCCCCATTTTCCAGATGAGGGAACTGAGGCCCAGAGAAGTGAAGTGACTTGCCTAAAGTCACACAGCTGACAATTGGCAGAGCCGGGATTAGAAGCCATGTCCTCTGACACCCAGGCCCGGGCTCTTTCTGCGAGGTCACGCTGTTTCTCCGATGTTCAGAAGCATCAACATCAAAGAGCCCGGGCTTTGGGGTCAGAGGTCATGGGTTCAAATCCCAGCTCCACCACTTGTCAGCTGTGTGACTTTGGACAAGTCACTTCACTTCTCTGTGCCTCAGTTACCTCATCTGGAAAATGGGGATGAAGACTGTGAGCCCCCCCGTGGGACAACCTGATCACCTTGTAACTTCCCTGTTCTTTAAAACAGTGCTTCACATGTAGTAAGCGTTTAGCCCTCTCTTCTAGACTGTGAGCCCACTGTTGGGTAGGGACCGTCTCTATATGTTGCCAACTTGTACTTCCCAAGCGCTTAGTACAGTGCTGTGCACACAGTAAGCACTCAATAAATACGATTGAATGAATGAATGAATAAATACCATCATTATTATTATTATGTTCGACCCCTCCGACAGCAGGACACAGTTCAGCGGAGTCTAGGACCGTTTTGAGGGCACATTTCCCTAACCATTTCCAGAAATCCAGAAAGCTCTTTTTTGATCTTCAGTGATTTTCAAGATTGATTATAATCACCCTTAGGATCCTTTGCTTTCCCCGCCGTTGTTGTGACTTTGCCGTGTTTCCAAAAGTCTTTGCTTTGGAAAGCAAATGGAGATATTTGAGAGCTGTCATGTTATCCATTCCAGGTCGGCCTGGACTTTTGTTTTGCAAATAGATAAGTTCTGAGACTTATTAAGAAAATATTTTAGCCTCTTTCATCCCGTTGCTACCCAAAAGCCAAGCTCGCTCTGCTTGTTTCATTCATTCATTCATTCATTCATTCAATCGTATTTATTGAGCACTTACTGTGTGCAGAGCACTGTACTAAGCGCTTGGGAAGTCTACGTTGGCAACATATAGAGACAATCCCTACCCAACAACGGGCTCACAGTCTAGAAGGGGGAGACGGACAACAAACCAAAACAAGTAGACGGGTGTCAATACCAACAGAATAGATAAATATAATTATAGTTCTCCATCTTGGTATTTGTTCAGCAGTTACTATGTGCCAGACGCTGTACTAAGTGTTAGGGGCAGATGCAAGTTAATCACATTGGACACAGTCCTTGTCCCATATGGAGCTCAGAGTTTTAATCCACCATGGCTCGGTGGAAAGAGCCCGGGCTTTGGAGTCAGAGGTCATGGGTTCAAATCCCAGCTCTGCTAACTGTCAGCTGTGTGACTTTGGGCAAGTCACTTCACTTCTCTGGACCTCATCTGGAAAATGGGGATTAAGACTGTAAGCCCCCCATGGGACAACCTGAACACCTTGTATCCTACCCAGTTCTTAGAACAGTGCTTTGCACACAGTAAGTGCCATTATTAGTAAGTAAATGCCATTATTATTTATTATTATCTATAAAATGGGGGTGAAGACTCTGAGCCCCATGTGGGCCAGGGACTGTGTCCAACCCAATTATTTTGTATCTACCCCAGAGCTTAGAACGTGTTTGACACATAGGACTGTGAGCCCAATGTTGGGTAGGGACTGTCTCTACATGTTGCCAATTTGTACTTCTCAAGCGCTTAGTACAGTGCTCTGCACATAGTAAGCGCTCAATAAACACGATTGATGATGATGGTGATAGGACATAGCACATAGTAAGCACTTAACAAATACCGTCATCATCATCATTTTTCAGATGAGGGAACTGAGGCCCAGAGAAGGGAAGAGCTTGCCCAAGGTCACACAGCGGACAGGTGGAGGAGCCAGGATTAGAACCCAGGGCCTCTGACTCCCAAGGCCGGGCTCTGGGGGAGGTGGTTTTGTCAGGGTTCTCAGTCACGCTGCTTCTCAATCACCTGCTCTCCATTTCTGCCCCCAACAAATCTGTAATCTTACTTCCAGAACCCAGCTCGGGAATCCTCCTATTCACTCATTCCACTCTCAAAATGAAAAGGCCAAAGTGGGATGGAAAGCATCTGACCTTGGTTCATTAACCTGTAGGGGTTATTTAGCCAGCTAATAATAATAATAATAATAGCAATAATAATAATAATAATAATAATAACAATGGCATTTATTAAGCACTTACTATATGCAAAGCACGGTTCTAATAATAATAATAATGATGGCATTTATTAAGTGCTTCCCATGTCCAAAGCACTGTTTTAAGTGCTGGGGAGGTTACAAGGTGATGAGGTTGTCCCACTGGGGGGCTCACAGTCTTAATCCCCATTTTACAGATGAGGGAACTGAAGCCCAGAGAAGTGAAATGACTTGCCCAAAGTCACACAGCTGATGGTTGGCAGAGCTGGGATTTGAACCTATGACCTCTGACTCCAAATCCTGTACTCTTTCATCATCATCATCATCAATCATATTTACTGAGCGCTTACTATGTGCAGAGCACTGTACTAAGCGCTTGGGAAGTACAAATTGGGAACATATAGAGACAGTCCCTACCCAACAGTGGGCTCACAGTCTAAAAGGGGTCTATTAACTTCTTCTTCTTCTTCTTCTTCTTCTTCTTCTTCTTCTTCTTCTTCTTCTTCTTCTTCTTCTTCTTCTTCTTCTTCTTCTTCCTCTTCTTCCTCTTCTTCTTCCTCTTCTTCTTCCTCTTCTTCTTCTTCTTCTTTTTCTTCTCCTCCTCCTCCTCCTTCTCCTTCTTCTCCTCCTCCTTCTCCTCCTCCTCCTCCTTCTCCTTCTTCTCCTCCTCCTCCTTCTCCTTCTCCTCCTTCTCCTTCTTCTTCTTCTTCTTCTTTTCTTCTTCTTCTTCTTCTTCTTCTTCTTCTTCTTCTTCTTCTTCTTCTTCTTCTTCTTCTTTTCCTTCTCCTTCTCTTTCTCCTTCTCCCCTTCTCCTTCTCCTTCTCCTTCTCCTTCTCCTTCTTCTTCTCTTCTATCGTTCACTTCACTTATCTATGCCTCAGTTCCCTCATGAGTAAAATGGGATTGAGACTGTGAGCCCCACGTGGGACAGGGACTGTGTCCAACCTGATTAACTTGTTTCCCCCCCAGGGCTTAGTACAGTGCCTGGCACCTAGTAAACGCTTAAAAAATACCATAATCATTATTCTTATTCACTTCATTTCTCTTTGCCTCAGTTACCATTTACCTCAGCTCTAAAATGGGGATTGAGTCCATGAGCCCCATGTGGGACAGGAACTGTGTCCAACTCGATTGGCTCATACCCCTCCCAGTGCTTAGTGCAGTGCCTAACAAATACCATCATCATTTTTATTATTATTATTATTCACTTCACTAGTGCCTAGTGCCTAGTAAATACCTAAAAAATTACTATCATCATTCTTCTTATTATTATTATTCACTTCACTAGTGCCTAGTAAGTCCCTGAAAAATTACCATCATCATTCTTCTTCTTATTATTATTATTATTCACTTCACTTCTCTGGGCCTCAGTGACCTCATCTGTAAAATGGGGATGAAGACCGTGAGCCCCACGGGGGACAGAGACCGTGTCCAACCTGATTATCTCCTATCCACTCTAGCGCTTAGACTACAGTGAGTCTATGAGAAGCAGCGTGATTCAGTGGAAAGAGCATGGGCTTTGGAGTCAGAAGTCATGGGTTCAAATCCTGCCTCCGCCACTTGTCAGCTGTGTGACTTTGGGCAAGCCACTTAACTTCTCCGTGCCTCAGTTCCCTCATCCTTAAAAGGGGGATTAAGACTGTGAGCCCCCTCTGGGACAACCTGATCACCTTGTAACCTCCCCAGCGCTTAGAACAGTGCTTTGCACATAGTAAGTGCTTAATAAATGCCATTATTATTATTATTACAGTGTCTTGCACCTAGTAAGTGCTTAAGACATACCATCATCATTATTCTTCTTCAATTCATTTCTCTGGGCCTCAGTTCCCTCATCTGTAAACTGGGGATGGAGTCTGTGAGCCCCACATGGGCCAGGGACCATGTCCAACCCCATTGTCTCATACCCCCCCCCACACACACACCACGGCACTCAGTACAGGTCCATGGCACCTACTAAGCACTGAACAAATAATAATAATAATAATGGCATTTATTAAGAGCTTACTATGTGCAGGACACTGTTCTAAGCGCTGGGGGGTACAAAGTAATCAGGTTGTCCCATGGGGGGCTCACAGGGTTCATCCCCGTTTTACAGATGAGGGAACTGAGGCCCGGAGAAGCAAAGTGACTTGCCCAAAGTCACCCAGCTGACAATTGGCGGAGCTGGGATTTGAACCCATGACCTCTGACTCCAAAGCCCGGGCTCTTTCCACCGAGCCATGCTGCTTCTCTATCTAATGATGGCATTTAATGATGGCATTTATTAAGCACTTACTATGTGCCAAGCACTGTTCTAAGCGCTGGGAAGGTTACAAGGTGATCAGGCTGTCCCACGGGGGGCTCACAGTCTTCATCCCCATTGTAGAGTTGAGGTAACTGAGGCACAGAGAAGTGAAGTGACTTGCCCAAAGTCACCCAGCTGACAATTGGCGGAGCCTGGATTTGAACCCTTGACCTCCGACTCCAAAACCCGGACTCTTTCCATCGAGCCACGCTGCTTCTCTATCTACCATCTTCGTCGTCATCATGATCGTTATTATCGTCCCCGGAAACGGGGATTCCGACCTCCACGTGTGCTTGCGTGTGCTTTGCAGGTCGTTCACGTCGGCCTTCCTGTTCTCCATCGAGGTCCAGGTGACGATCGGCTTCGGCGGGCGGATGGTGACGGAGGAGTGCCCGCTGGCCATCGCCGTCCTCATCCTGCAGAACATCGTGGGGCTGATCATCAACGCCGTCATGCTGGGCTGCATCTTCATGAAGACGGCCCAGTCCCACCGGCGGGCCGAGACCCTCATCTTCAGCCGCCACGCGGTCATCGCCGTCCGCCACGGCCGCCTCTGCTTCATGTTCCGCGTGGGCGACCTGCGTAAGAGCATGATCATCAGCGCCTCGGTGCGCATTCAGGTGGTCCGCAAGACCACCACTCCCGAGGGGGAGGTGGTGCCCATCCACCAGCTGGACGTGCCGGTGGACAACCCCATCGACAGCAACAACATCTTCCTGGTGGCCCCGCTGGTCATCTGCCACGTCATCGACCGCCGCAGCCCGCTCTACGACCTGACGGCCTCGGCCCTGGCCGGCCAGGACCTGGAGGTCATCGTCATCCTCGAGGGCGTGGTGGAGACGACGGGCATCACCACGCAGGCCCGCACCTCCTACGTGGCCGAGGAGATCCTCTGGGGCCACCGCTTCGTCTCCATCGTGACCGAGGAGGAGGGCGTCTACTCGGTGGACTACTCCAAGTTCGGCAACACCGTCAAGGTGGCCGCCCCCCGCTGCAGCGCCCGGGAGCTGGACGAGAAGCCGTCCATCCTGATCCAAGCCCTGCAGAGGAGCGAGCTGTCCCACCAGAACTCGCTCCGCAAACGCAACTCCATGCGCCGGAACAATTCCGTGCGTCGGGCCACCAATGGCTCCTCTCCGGCCCCCTCTTCCTCCTCCTCCTCCTCCTCCGCCCGACGGGGAAACTGTGCCCTGTCCGTGCCCAAGGTGCAGTTTGTCACCCCGGACGGAGGGCCCGGGGGCACGGAGGACTGAGGGAGCCCGGCCCCCGGGGGGAGAAGGGACGCGGGCGTCCAGGCCGGGCCTGGCGCTGTGATTGACGCCGGGAGGCCCGGGGCTGACGGATCGGACGGGGTCTCCACCCCGTCTACATTGGAGGGAGGGCATCATTTGACAGATGAGGACACTGAGGCACGGGGAATGACACTGGGGAGAATTGCGGTACGTGTCTAGCATTCGCAATGTGCCGAGCGCCGGAGCATATACAAATTCATCGGGTTGGTTACTGCCCCTGTCCCACATGGAGCTCAGGTCTTCATCCCCATTTGACAGATGAGGACGCTGAGGCCCGGGGAATGACAATAGGGAGAACTGTGGTACGTGTTTAGCATTTGCGATGTGCCGAGCGATGCTCTGAGCGGATGCGAGTTCGTCAGGTCGGACACGGTCCCAGCCCCACATGGGGCATGGCCTTCATCCCCATTTGACAGATGAGGACGCTGAGGCCCGGGGAATGACAATGGGGAGAACTGTGGTACGTGTTTAGCATTTGCGATGTGCCGAGCGATGCTCTGAGCGGATGCAAGTTCGTCAGGTCGGACACGGTCCCAGCCCCACGTGGGGCATGGCCTTCATCCCCATTTGACAGATGAGGACGCTGAGGCCCGGGGAATGACAATGGGGAGAACTGTGGTACGTGTTTAGCATTTGCGATGTGCCGAGCGATGCTCTGAGCGGATGCGAGTTCGTCAGGTCGGACACGGTCCCCAGCCCCACGTGGGGCATGGCCTTCATCCCCATTTGACAGATGAGGACGCTGAGGCCCGGGGAATGACAATGGGGAGAACTGTGGTACGTGTTTAGCATTTGCGATGTGCCGGGCGATGCTCTGAGCGGATGCGAGTTCGTCAGGTCGGACACGGTCCCAGTCCCACGTGGGGCATGGCCTTCATCCCCATTTGACAGATGAGGACGCTGAGGCCCGGGGAATGACAATGGGGAGAACTGTGGTACGTGTTTAGCATTTGCGATGTGCCGGGCGATGCTCTGAGCGGATGCGAGTTCGTCAGGTCGGACACGGTCCCAGTCCCACGTGGGGCATGGCCTTCATCCCCGTTTGACAGGTGAGGAGCATCCGAGAAGCAGTGTGGCTCAAAGGAAAGAGCACGGGTTTGGGAGTCAGAGATCGTGGATTCAAATCCCGGCTCCGCCAATTGTCGGCTGTGTGACTTTGGGCAAATCGCTTAACTTCTCTGTGCCTCAGTTACCTCATCTGTCAAATGGGGATGAAGACTGTGAGCCCCACATGGGACAACCTGATCACCTTGCATCCTCCCCAGCACTTAGAACAGTGCTTTGCACATAGTAAGCACTTAACAAATGCCATCATTACTATCATGAGGACGCTGAGTCTTGGGGAATGGCCACCGTGATCATTATGGTACTTTTTAAGCATTTGTGATGTACTGAGCGATGTTCTAAGCTCTGGAGCAGATACAAGTTTATCGGGTTGGACACGGTCCCTGTCCCATGTGGGGCTCACGGTCTTCATCCCCATTTGACAGATGAGTTCGCTGAGGCATGGGGAATGGCCACCATGATCATTAGGGTACTTGTTAAGCATTTGTGATGTACTGAGCGATGTTCTAAGCTCTGGAGCAGATACAAGTTCATCAGGTCAGACACAGTCCCTGTCCTATGTGGGGCTCACGGTCTTCATCCCCATTTGACAGATGAGTTCGCTGAGGCACGGGGAATGACCATCGTGATGATTATGGTACTTGTTAAGCATCTGTTCCGTAGGGACCATCTCTATATGTTGCCGACCTGTACTTCCCAAGCGCTTAGTACAGTGCTCTGCACAGAGTAAGCGCTCAATAAATACGATTGAATGAATGAATGAATTTGTGTTGTGCTGAGTGATGTTCTAAGCTCTGGAGCAGATACAAATGAATCGGGTTGGTTACTGTCCCTGTCCCACGTGGAGCTCACGGTCTTCATCCCCATTTTACAGATGAGGATGCTGAGGCACAGGGAATGCCTTTAGGGAGAATTATAGTACATGGTTAGCATTTGCGATGTGCCGAGCGATGTTCTATGTGCCGGAATGGATACAAATTGATTGGGTCGGGCATGGTCCCTGTCCCAAATGGGGCTGACGGTCTTCATCCCCATTTTACAGATGAGGAAACTGAGGCCCAGAGAATGATAATCGTGATAATTATAGTCCTTGTTAAATATTTACAATGGGCCAAGCACTGTTCTAAGCGCAGCGGTTGATACAAATTGATCAGGTCAGACACAGTCCCTGGCTCACAGTATTCATCTCCATTTTAAAGATGAGGTAACCGAGGCCCAGAGAAGTGAAGTGACTTGTCCAAAGTCACACAGCTGACAAGCGGCAGAGCGGGATTAGAACCCAGGACCTCTGACTTTCAAACCCGAGCTCTTTCCACTGAGCCATGCTGCTTGTATCCACCCCAGAGCTTAGAATAGTGCTTGACCCACAGTAAGCACTTAACAAATACTGTCATCGTTATTATTATTATCTTCTGAAGCGACCCCCCCAAGGCCACCCAAGCAGGAGAGCCGCAGAGCCGAGATTAGAACCCAGGTCTCTCAGCTCACGGGCCCGTGCGCTTTCCACTAGGCCACACCGCTTCTCCCGTGTTGATGTGTCAGTTAAACGCCCAGACCCACAACGCCGAGGGGTCCTACCTCACACTTGTCTCTGTGCGTTTGGTGTCTAGGGAACCACACAATTCCTACTTTGTTGGCGGAAAAACTCCTGGGATCGGGTCCAGGGACAGGGGCTTCCTGGGATTTGAATAAAATACGCATTTCGCTTCTCGTTTAATCAACCAGTCCATCGATCATGTTTATTGGGAGTTAACTACATGCAGAACAGTGTACTAAGCACTTGGGAGAGTACGATAGAACAGACGCATTCCCTGGCCACGACAAGCTGACAGTTTAGAGGGCGAGACAGACATGAATAGAAAGAAATAAATGACAGATCTGGATGTAATTGGGGTGGGGTGACGCAGAAGGGAGTGGGAGGAGAGGAAAGGGGGGCTTAGTCGGGGAAGGCCTCTTGGAGTCACTCAGACAATCGTATTTATTGAGCGCTTACTGTGCGCAGAGCACTGTACTAAGCGCTTGGGAGAGGACAGTATAGTAATATAACTGACACACTCCCTGCCCGTAAAGAGCTTACAGTCTAGAGGGGGAGACAGACATGAATGGAAATAAATGAATGGCAGATATGTACATAAGCGGTGTGGGGCTGGGAGGGAGGGATGAAGAAAGGGAGCAAGTCATGGGGACGCAAAAGGGAGTGGGAGAAGAGGAAAGGGGAGCTTAGTCGGGGAAGGCCTCTTGGAGGAGGTGGGCTTTGAACACACCTTCCTATTGAGGCTGGCATCTCCGCCTGCCTTCAGGACATCTCCACCTGGATGTTCTCCAGCCACCTAAAGATGAACACATCCAAGGCGGAGCTCCTTATCTTCCCTCCCCAACCCTATCCTCTCCCTGACTTTCCCATCACTGTGGACGAAACTACCATCCTTCCCGACCACCCTTCCCGTCTCACAAGCCCCCAACTTTGGTGTCATCCTCGACTCCGCTGTCTCATTCTCCTCACAAATCCGATCCATCACCAAAACCGGTCTCACCTTCCCAACGTCGCCAAGATCCGCCCTTTCCTCTCCGTCCAAACCGTTACCATGTTAGTACAATCACTCATCCTATCCCCACTGGATGACTGCATCAGCCTCCTTTCTGACCTCCCAAACTCCTGTCTCTCCTTGCCTCAGTCTATACTTCACTCCGCTGCCTGGATTATCTTTCTACAGAAATGCTCTGGGCCTGTCACTGCCCTCCTCAAAAATCTCCAGTGGTTGCCTATCAACCTTCCCATGAAGTAAAAACTCCACACCCTGGGCTTCCAGGCTGTCCATCCATCCCCTCGCCCCCTCCTACCTCCCCTCCCTTCTGTCCTTCTCCAGCCCAGCCCGCACACTCCGCTCCCCTGCCGCCGCTAACCTCCTCCCTGGGCTTCCAGCTCATCCATCTCGCCGATCCCCGGCCCACGTCCTTTTTTAATAATGGCATTTATTAAGCTCTTACTATGTGCAAAGCACTGTTCTAAGTGCTGGGGAGGTTACAAGGTGATCAGGTTGTCCCACGGGGGGCTCACAGTCTTCATCCCCATTTTACAGATTAGGGAACTGAGACCCAGAGAAGTTAAGTGACTTGCCCAAAGTCACACAGCTGACAAGTGGCGGAGCCGGGATTTGAACCCATGACCTCTGAGTCCAAAGCCCGGGCACTTTTCCACTGAGCCACACTGCTTCCCTGGCCTTTCCCTGGCCTGGGACGCCTTCCCTCCTCAAATCCGCCAAACTGGCTCTCTTCCCCCCTTCAAAGCCCTACTCAAAGCTCACCTCCTCCAGGAGGCCTTCCCGGGCTGAGCCCCCCTTTTCCTCAGTTTCCCCTCCCCATCCTCCCTCTGCTCTAGCCCCCTCCCCGCCCCGCAGTGCTTGTGTATATATGTACATGTTTATTATCCTATTTATTTTATTAATGATGTGTACCTATCTATAATTATATTTATTTATATTGAAGCTATTGATTCCTGTTTATTTGTTTTGATGTCTGATTCCCCCCTTCTAGACTGTGAGCCTGATGTGGGCAGGGATTGTCTCGGTTGCTGAATTGTAATAATAACGATGATGGCATTTATTAATTAATTTATTTATTAATTTACTAATTTATTTATCCTTCTAGACTGTGAGCCCACTGTTGGGTAGGGACCATCTCTATATGTTGCCACCTTGTAGTTCCCAAGCGCTTAGTACAGTGCTCTGCACACAGTAAGCGCTCAATAAATACGATTGATTGATTGATTGATTGATTGTGAGCCCACTGTTGAGTAGGGACCGTCTCTATATGTTGCCAACTTGCACTTCCCAAGCGCTTAGTACAGTGCTCTGCACACAGTAAGCGTTCAATAAATACAATTGATTGATTGATTGATTGATTGAGCTCTTACTATGTGCAAAGCACTGTACTAAGCGCTGGGGAGGTTACAAGGCGATCAGGTTGTCCCACGGGGGGCTCACAGTCTTAATCCCCATTTTACAAATGAGGTAACTGAGGCACAGAGAAGTGAAGTGACTTGCCCAAAGTCACACAGCTGACAACTGGCGGATTTGAACCCATGACCTCTGACTCCAAAGCCCGTGCTCTTTCCAAAGAGCCACGCTGCTTCTCCAACTTTCCAAGCGCTTACTACAGTGCTCTGCACACAGTAAGCACTCAATAAATACAATTGAATGAATGAATGAATCAATAACCTATGAGTTTTCCCAGTGGGACTGGGACAAGCATCATTCAATCATTCATTCCTTCGTATTTATTGAGCACTTACTGTGTGCAGAGCACTGTACTAAGCACCTGGGAGAAGACAGTAGAACAATAAAAAGACACAGTCCCAGCCCACAGAAAGGTCACAGTGTATTCATTCATTCATATACATTCATTTGTATTTTATTATTATTATTATGTTATTTGTTAAGCGCTTACTATGTGTCAGGCACCGTACTAAGCTCCAGGGTGGATATAAGCAAATCATTCATTCATTTAATCGTATTTATTGAGCACTTACTGTGTGCAGAGCACTGTACTAAGCGCTTGGGAAGTACAAGTTGGCAACATATAGAGATTGTCCCTACCCAACAGTGGGCTCACAGTCTAGAAGGGGGAAACAGAGAACAAAGCAAAACGTATTAACTAAATAAAATAAATATATAAATCGGGTTGGACACAGCCCCTGTCCCACGTGGGGCTCACAGTCTCCCTCCCCATTTCACAGATGAGGTAACTGAGTCACAGAGAAGTATAGTGAGTTGTCCCACTTGTGACAACTGTGAGCAGACAAGTGGCAGAGCTGAGATTAGAACCCATGACTTTCTAACACCCAAGCCCGCGCTCTATCCACTATGCCATGCTGCTTCCCTATTTATGGAGCACTTACTGTGTCTGTGTGACTTTGGGCAAGTCACTTCACTTCTCCGTGCTTCAGTTCCCTCATCTGTAAAATGGGGATTAAGATTGTGAGCGCCCCGTGGGACAACCTGATCATCTTGTAACCTCCCCAGTTCTTAGAACAGTGCTTTGCACATAGTAAGCACTTAATAAATGCCATTATAATACTAAAAATAATAACAACACTGTACTAAGCACTTGGGAGAATAATAATAATAATGATGCCATTTGTTAAGCACTTACTATGTGCGAAGCACTGTTCTAAGCTCTGGGAGGATACAAGGTGATCAGGTTGTCCCACGTGGGGCTCACAGTCGTCATCCCCATTTTACAGATGAGGGAACCGAGGCCCAGAGAAGTGAAGTGACTTGCCTAACGTCACACAGCAGACATGTGGCAGAGCCGGGATTAGAACCCATGACCTCTGGCTCCGAAGCCCATGCTCTTTCCACTGAGCCACGCTACAACGATATACATTCACAGTCCCTGCCCACAGTGAGCTTTCATTCTAGGGGAGGGGGAGACAGACATCAATACAAATGAAAAAAAAACGACAGATATGAACAGCAGTATTACGATTGAAATACGATTGAATGAATGGTGTGGGGCTGGGAGGGGGGATGAAGAAGCAGATGAAGACGCTAGAGAAGCAGCGTGGCTCAGTGGAAAGAGCCCAGGCTTTGGAGTCAGAGGTCATGGGTTCGAATCCCGGCTCCACCACCAGTCTGCTGTGTGACCTCGGACTAGACATGTAACTTCTCTGAGCCTCAGTTACCTCATCTGTAAAAATGGGTATTAAGATTGTGAGCCCCACGTGGGACAACTTGATCACATTGTAAACCCCCCCCAGCGCTTAGAGCAGTGCTTTGCACATAGTAAGCGCTTAACAAATGGCATCATTATTATAATTATGAAGAAAGGGAGTGAGTCAGGGTGACACAGAAGGGAGTGGGAGAAGAGGAAAGGGGGGATTAGTCTGGGAAGGCCTCTGGGAGGAGATGGGCCTTCAGTAAGGCTTTGACGGGAGGAGAGTCATTGTCTGTGGATTTTGAGGAAGGAGGGTCTTCCAGGAAAGAGGCAGGACGTGGGCCAGGGGTCATTCATTCATTCATTCAATCATATTTATTGAGCGCTTACTGTGTGCAGAGCACTGAACTAAGCATTTGGGAAGTCCAAGTTGGCAACATGTAGAGAGAGGGTGGCGAGACGGGCAAGATGGAGGCCCAGGGAGAAGGTTAGTGATGGCAGAGGAGCGGAGGGTGTTAGCTGGGAGGGAGAAGGACAGAAGGGAGGTGAGGGAGGAGGGGGCGAAGGGGTGGGCGGTTTTAAAGCCCATGGTGAGGAGCTTTTATCTGATGCGAGGTGGATGGGCAACCACTGGAGTTTTTTAAGGAGCAGGGTGACGTGTCCTGAATGTTTTTGCAGAAAAATGACCCGGACGGCAGAGTGAAGTCCGGACTGCAGAGGGGAGAGACAGGAGGCAGGGAGTTCGGCCAGGAGGCTGATGCAGTCATCCGAGCAAGATAGGATGAGTGATTGGAAGAGAGGCAGCGTGGGCAGCGTGGCTCAGTGGAAAGAGACTGGGCTTGGGAGTCAGAGGTCATGGGTTCAAATCCCGCTCCGCCACTTGTCAGCTGTGTGACTTTGGGCAAGTCACTTCACTTCTCTGGGCCTCTGTTCATTCATCTGTAAAATGGGGATGAAGACTGTGAGCCCCCCGTGGGACAACCTGATCACCTTGTAACCTCCCCAGCGCCTAGAACAGTGCTTTGCACGTAGTAAGTGCTTCATAAATGCCATTATTATTATTATTATTGGATTAAAGTGGTGGCGGTGAGGATGGAGAGGAAAAGGCAGATTTGGCAATGTTGTGAAGGCGAGTGACAGGATTTGGTGATGGATTGCATAAGAGAAGCAGCGTGGCTCAGGGGAAGGAGCGCGGGCTCTGGAGTCAGAGGTCATGGGTTCAAATACCGGCTCCGCCACTTAGCTGTATGACTTTGGGCAAGTCACTTCACTTCTCTGAGCCTCAGTTACTTCACCTGTAAAATGGGGATTAAGGCTGTGAGCCCCCCATGGGACAACCTGATCACCTTGTAACCTCCCCAGAGCTTAGAACAGTGCTTTGCACATAGTAAGAGCTTAATAAAATGCCATTATTATTTCTCCCCCTTCTAGACTGTGAGCCCACTGTTGGGTACGGACCATCTCTATATGTTGCCAACTTGTACTTCCCAAGCGCTTAGTACAGTGTTCTGCACACAGTAAGTGCTCAATAAATACGATTGAATGAATGAATGAATGTGGGTTGAATGAGAGAACAGAATCAAGGATGACACCAGGGTTGGGGCTTGTGAGATGGGAAGGATGGTTGTGCCGTTTACGGTGACGGGAAAGTTCCGGAAAGTGTTTTAAAGTACTCTTTTGTGGACATTGACGATTACAGGGAAGGAGGCCTTGGGGATTATAATAATGATATTTGTTAAATGCTTACTATGTGTCAAGCACTGTTCTAAGACTGGGGTAGATACAAGTTCATCAGGTTAGACACAGTCCTTGTCCCACATGGGGCTCACAGTCTTAACCTCATCTGTAAAATGAGGTCATCGAGACACAGAGAAGTGAAGTGACTTGCCTACGGTCACACAGCAGACAAGTGGCAGAGCCAGGATTAGAACCCACGACCTTCTGACTCCCAGGCTCTTGCCACTAGTCCACAGGTCTGTGACCCCCCAACCCCCTCGCACGGCCCCCACTGCCCCCATTCTCCAGATGAGGGAACTGAGGCCCAGTGCTTTGCACATGGTAAGCGCTTAATAAATGCCATTATAATAATAAAAATGATAACAACACTACGAAGCACTTGGGAGAATAATAATAATAATAATAATGGCATTTGTTAAGCACTTACTATGTGTGGAGCACTGTTCTAAGCTCTGGGAGGATACAAGGTGATCAGGTTGTCCCACGTGGGGCTCACAGTCGTCATCCCCATTTTACAGATGAGGGAACTGAGGCCCAGAGAAGGGAAGCGACTTGCCCAAAGTCACACAGCTGACAAGTGGCGGAGCCAGGATTTGAACCCATGACCTCTGACTCCAAAGCCCAGGCTCTTTCCACTGAGCCACGCTGCTTCTCAGACCAACCATTAACACTTAAAACAGTGCCTGGCACATAGTAAGTGCTTAATAAATACCATCATCACTATTATTATTAAACACACATATTCCCTGCCCACACCAAGCTTGCATTCTGGAGGGGGAGACAGGCATTAATAGAAATAACTAAAATTACAGCTATTCATTTATTCAGTCGTATTTGTCGAGCACTTACTGTGTGCAGAGCACTGTACTAAGCCCTTGGGAGAAGACAATAGAACAATAAACGGATTTCCTGCCCATAACGAGCTGACAGTCTAGAGGAGATTCATTCATTCAATCGTATTTATTGAGTGCTTACTGTACTAAGTGCTTGGGAAGGACAAGTTGGCAACATATAGAGACGGTCCCTACCCAACAGCGTGCTCACAGTCTAGAAGGGGGAGACAGGAGATGTACATAAGTGGTGTGGGGCTGGGTTGGGGGATAATAATATGATAATGATGGCATTTGTTAAATTCTTACTATGTGCAGAGCACTGTTGCTGGTCTCAGCTCCGCAACATTGCCAAGATCCGCCCTTTCCTCACCATCCCAACCGCTCCCCTGCTCATTCAAGCTCTCATCCTATCCCGTCTGGACTACTGCATCAGCCTCCTCTCTGATCTCCCATCCTCGTGTCTCTCTCCACTTCAGTCCATACTTCATGCTGCTGCCCAGATTATCTTTGTCCAGAAACGCTCTGGGCCTGTCACTCCCCTCCTCAAAAATCTCCAGTGGCTACCGATCAATCTGCGCATCAGGCAGAAACTCCTCACCCTGGGCTTCAAGGCTGTCCATCCATCCATTCCCCTCGCCCCCTCCTACCTCACCTCCCTTCTTTCCTTCTCCAGCCCAGCCCGCACCTTCCGCTCCTCTGTCACCGCTAATCTCCTCACTGTTCCTCGTTCTCTCCTGTCCCGCCATCGACCCCCGGCCCCCGTCCTCCCCCGGGCCTGGAATGCCCTGCTCCCTCTGCCCCTCCGCCAAGCTAGCTCTCTTCCTCCCTTCAATGCCCTACTGAGAGCTCACCTCCTCCAGGAGGCCTTCCCACACTCAGCCCCTTCCTTCCTCTCCCCCTCGTCCCCCTCTCCATCCCCCCATCTTACCTCCTTCCCTTCCCCACAGCATCTGTATATATGTATATATGTTTGTACATATTTATTACTCTAATTATTTATTTATTTATTTATTTTACTTGTACATATCTATTCTATTTATTTTATTTTGTTAGTATGTTTGGTTTTGTTCTCTGTCTCCCCCTTTTAGACTGCGAGCCCACTGTTGGGTAGGGACTGTCTCTATATGTTGCCAATTTGTACTTCCCAAGCACTTAGTACAGTGCTCTGCACATAGTAAGCGCTCAATAAATACAATTGATGATGATGATGATGATGGATGACAGAATGGAGCAAGTCAGGGAGACACAGAAGGGAGTCGGAGAATCGTGGTGATGATGATGGAATTTGTTAAGCGCTTACTGTGTGTCAAGCACTGTTCTAAGCGCTGGAGTAGATCCAAGCTATTCAGTGCCTCTGGCCGTGAATGCCCTCCCTCCTTAGATCTGACAGATAATTACTCTCCCTGCCTTCAAAGACTTATTGAAGGCACATCTCCTCCAAGAAGTCTTCCCTGACCTCTTCCCCTTTTCCTTTCCACTTCCTCCTGCTTCACCCTAACTTGTTCTCTTGGTTATTTCCCCCTCACCCAACTCCTGCCAGCCCCACAGCACTTATAATAACAATAATGGTATTTGTTAAGCACTTCCTATGTGCAAAGCACTGTTCTAAGCGCTGGGTAGGTTACAAGGTAATCACGTTGTCCCATGGTGGGGCTCACAGTTTTAATCCCCATTTTACAGATGAGGTAACAGGCACCGAGAAGTGAAGCGACTTGCCCAAAGTCACCCAGCTGACAAGTGGCGGAGCCGGGATTTGAACCCATGACCTCTGACTCCAAAGCCTGGGCTCTTTCCACTGAGCCACGCTGTATGTATCTGTAATTTATTTCTATTAATATCTGTCTCCTCCTCCTTCTCTAGACTGTAAACCAATGTGGGCAGAGAATGAGTCTGTTGCATTGTATTCTCCCAGGAGTTTAGTACAGTCTTCTCGACTGTGAGCCCGTTGTTGGGTAGGAATCGTCTCTATATGTTGCGAACTTGTACTTCTCAAGCGCTTAGTAAGTGCTCAATAAATATGATTGAATTCTATTTATTTTATTTTGTTAGTATGTTTGGTTTTGTTCTCTGTCTCCCCATTTTAGACTGCGAGCCCACTGTTGGGTAGGGACTGTCTCTATATGTTGCCAATTTGTACTTCCCAAGCGCTTAGTACAGTGCTCTGCACACAGTAAGTGCTCAATAAATACTATTGATGATGATGATGATGAATGAATGAATGAATTCAGGTTGGACACAGTCCCTGTCCCATGTGGGGCTCCCGGTGTTCATCCCCATTTTACAGATGAGGGAACTGAGGCCCAGAGAAGTGAACTTACTCGCCCACGGTCACCTAGCACACATCTATAATTCTATTTATCTATTTTGATGCCACTGACGTCTATCTACTTGTTTTGTTTTGTTGTCTGTCTCCCCCTTCTAGACAGTGAGCCCGCTGTTGGGTAGGGATTATCTCTATCTGTGGCTGAATTGTGCTTTCCAAGAGTTTAGTACAGTGCTCTACACACAGTAAGTGCTCAATAAATGCAATTGAATGAATGAATGAAGTGGCAGAGTCAGGATTAGAACCCAGGCCCTTCTGACTCTCGGGCCAGGACTCTATCTGCTAGGCTACACTGCTTCTCCACCCCCCCCATCTTACCACCTTCCCTTCCCCACAGCACCTGTATATATGTATATATGTTTGTACATACTTGTTACTCTATTTATTTATTTATTTTACTCATACATATCCATTCTATTTATTTTATTTTGTTAGTATGTTTGGTTTTGTTCTCTTTCTCCCCCTTTTAGACTGTGAGCCCACTGTTGGGTAGGGACTGTCTCTATATGTCGCCAACTTGTACTTCCCAAGTGCTTAGTACAGTGCTCTGCACACGGTAAGCGCTCAATAAATACGATGGATGATGATGATTCTCAGTGGGAGAAGAAGAAAGGAGGGCTTCGTCAGGGAACTAGAATCAACTCCTCCGCACGGAATCTCCATCTTAGTCTCTCAATCCGAGGCTCATCCATAATTTGGGACAGAATCTTGATCATCACGCTGGAGAAACTGAGGCTCGTTAATAATAATAATAATGATAGTATTTGCTAAGCACTTACTATGTGCAAAGCACTATTCTAAGCGCTGGGGAGGTTACAAGGTGATCAGATTGTCCCACGGGGGCTCACAGTTTTAATCCCCATTTTACAGATGAGGTAATTGAGGCACAGAGAATCAATCAATCAATCAATCAATCAATCGTATTTATTGAGCGCTTACTATGTGCAGAGCACTGTACTAAGCACTTGGGAAGTACAAATTGGCATCACATAGAGACAGTCCCTACCCAACAGTGGGCTCACAGTCTAAAAGGGGGGAGACAGAGAACAGAACCAAACATACCAACAAAATAAAATAAGTAGGATAGAAATGTACAAGTAAAATAAATAAATAAATAAATAAATAAATAAATAAATAAATAAATAAATAAATAAATAGAGTAATAAATATGTACAACCATATATACATATATACAGGTGCTGTGGGGAAGGGAAGGAGGTAAGACGGGGGGATGGAGAGGGGGACGAGGGGGAGAGGAAAGAAGGGGCTCAGTCTGGGAAGGCCTCCTGGAGGAGGTGAGCTCTCAGTAGGGCCTTGAAGGGAGGAAGAGAGCTAGCTTGGCGGATGGGCAGAGGGATTGGGGGCATTCCAGGCCCGGGGGATGACGTGGGCCGGGGGTCGATGGCGGGACAGGCGAGAACGAGGTACAGTGAGGAGATTAGCAGCAGAGGAGCGGAGGGTGCGGGGTGGGCTGGAGAAGGAGAGAAAGGAGGTGAGGTAGGAGGGGGCGAGGTGATGGACAGCCTGGAAGCCCAGGATGAGGAGTTTCTGCCTGATGCGCAGATTGATCGGTAGCCATTGGAGGTTTTTGAGGAGGGGAGTAGTTAAGTGAAGTTAAGTGACTTGCCCAAAGTCACACAGCTGACAGTTGGCGGAGCCGGGATTTGAACCCATGATCTCTGACTCCAAAGGCCGGGCTCTTTCCACTGAGCCAAGCTGCTTCGTTACTCAACAAGTGGCCCGAAAGACTTATCGCAACCTCCGTCGTCAAATAGCATCGAGTTCTTTCCGATTCATAGAGACTCCATGGAAATATTTTCTCCAGAACGTCCTATCTTTACTCTATTACATTCCCTTGGAGAAGCGGCCTGGTTTAGTGGCAAGAGCTCAGATTTGGGTGTCAGAGGTTGCGGGTTCAAATTCTGGCTCCGCCACTTGTCTGCTGTGTGACCTTGGGCAAGCCGCTTCACTTCTCTGTGCCTCAGTTACCTCATCTGTAAAATGGGGATTGAGACTGTGAGCCCCACGTGGGACAACCTGATAATAATAATAATAATGATGATGGCATTTGTTAAGCGCTTACTATGTACAAAGCACTGTTCTAAGCGCTGGGGGGGATACAATGTGATCAAGTTGTCCCATGTAGGGCTCACAGTCTTAATCCCCATTTTTACAGATGAGGTAACTGAGGCTCAGAGAAGTGAAGTGACTTGCCCAAGGTCACACAGCAGACTTATGGCGGAGCCGGGATTCGAACCTACGACCTCTGACTCCAAAGCCTGGGCTCTTCCCACTGAGACACCTGATGACTTCATATCTACCCCCAGAGCTTAGAACAGTGCTTGGCCCATAGTATGCACTTAATGATAATAATAATAATAATAATGATGGCATTTGTTAAGCGCTTACTATGGGCCAAGCACTGTTCTAAGCGCTGGGCACTGTTCTTAACAAATACCATCATTATTATAATTATTATTATACCTTGTAGTCATTCTGGTATGTATATCCATAGAGTTACCGCGACTTCTAGATTGTGAGCCCGTCGTTGAGTAAAGACTGTCTCTATACGTTCCTGACTTGTACTCCCCAAGTGCTTAGTACAGTGCTCTGCACACAGTAAGCGCTCAATAAATACGATTGAATGAATGACTTCCAGAGGCGCGTAAATCACAGTCAAGGCCGCATTAATGAACACTAGACAGTGAGCTTGTCTCCTGGAAGCTCGTCTTTAAACTGTCAGCTCGTTGTGGGCAGGGAATATGACTGTTTCTTATTCTATCGTCCTTTCCCAAGCGCTTAGCACAGTGCTTTGCTCACCATAAGCACTCAATAAGTACGACTGAATGCATGAAAAACCACGCTTGAGCATCCTAATATATTTGTACATATTTATTCTATTTTTTTTATTTTGTTAATATGTTTTGTTTTGTTGTCTGTCTCCCCCTTCTAGACTGTGAGCCCGCTGTTGAGTAGGGACCGTCTCTATATGTTGCCAACTTGTCCTTCCCAAGCGCTTAGTACAGTGCTCTGCACACAGTAAGCGCTCAGTAAATACGATTGAATGAAAGTCCTCATCTGGAAAATGGGGATGGAGACTGCGAGGCCCACGTGGGACAACCCGATGACCTTGTATCTACCCCAGCACTTAGAACAGTGCTTGGCACTTAGTAAGCGCTTAACAAACACTACCACCACCGTCATCATCATCCGTCTTCCAACCTCATTTATAATTTTTCAGCCGCCTCCACGAGTCCGGTGAAAGGAGGCGAAGAAATAAGCCAGGCGAGACCTCTTTGACGGGTCTTTCAAACATTTTATATATGTGGGCGTTAAGGGATTTTTCCAGACGCCTTTACGTTCGGCCCAGTTAATACAACGTCAGCAGCAAATTCCACCACCGCGATCTCATCTGGGTTAAAATTGCCAATCATTCATTCATTCACTCATTCAATCGTATTTATTAATCGCTTACTGTGTGCAGAGCACTGGACTAAGCGCTTGGGAAGTACAAGTTGGCAACATATAGAGACGGTCCCTACCCAACAGCGGGCAATTGGCCCGTGGGAGCCGATTTTAGGACTTGCAGGTGAGTATCAAAGCTATGAGCAGGGTTGCTCAGTGGCGAGAGCCAGGGTTTGGGAGTCGGAGGTCGTGGGTTCTAATCCCGGCTCTGCCCCTTGTCTGCTGTGTGGCTTTGGGTGAGTCACTTAACTTCTTTGTGCCTCAGTTACCTCATCTGTAAAATGGGGATGAAGACTGTGAGCTCCCTGTGGGACAACCTGCTCACTTCGTAACCTCCCCAGTGCTTAGAACAGTGCTCTGCACATAGTAAGCGCTTAATAAATGCCATCATCATTATTATTATTAATCCCGGCTCCACCCCTTGTCTGCTGTGTGGCTTTGGGGGAGCCACTTAACTTCTGTGTGCCTCAGTTACCTCATCTGTAAAATGGGGATGAAGACTGTGAGCTCCCTGTGGGACAACCTGATCACTTTGTAACCTCCCCAGTGCTTAGAACAGTGCTTTGCACATAGTAAGCGCTTAATAAATGCCATCATCATTATTATTATTAATCCTGGCTCCACCCCTTGTCTGCTGTGTGGCTTTGGGTGAGTCACTTAACTTCTTTGTGCCTCAGTTACCTCATCTGTAAAATGGGGATGAAGACTGTGAGCTCCCTGTGGGACAACCTGATCACTTTGTAACCTCCCCAGTGCTTAGAACAGTGCTTTGCACATAGTAAGCGCTTAATAAATGCCATCATCATTATTATTATTAATCCCGGCTCCACCCCTTGTCTGCTGTGTAGCTTTGGGGGAGCCACTTAACTTCTGTGTGCCTCAGTTACCTCATCTGTAAAATGGGGATGAAGACTGTGAGCCCCCTGTGGGACAACCTGATCACTTTGTAACCTCCCCAGTGCTTAGAACAGTGCTTTGCACATAGTAAGCGCTTAATAAATGCCATCATTATTATTATTATTAATCCCGGCTCCACCTCTTGTCTGCTGTGTGGCTTTGGGTGAGTCACTTAATTTTTTGTGCCTCAGTTACCTCATCTGTAAAATGGGGATTAAAACTGTGAGCCCCACCATGGGGCAACCTTATCACCTTGTAACCTCCCCAACACTTAGAACAGTGCTTTGCACATAGTAAGCACTTAACCAATACCATCATTCTTCTTCTTCTGAGGAGGAGGAGGAGGAGGTTACAAGGTGATCAGGTTGTTCCACGGGGGCTCACAGTCTTCATCCCCATTTTACAGATGAGGTAACTGAGGCCCAGAGAAGTGAAGTGGCTTGCCCAAAGTCACCGAGCTGACAATTGGTGCAGCCGGGATTTGAACCCATGACCTCTGACTCCAAAGCCCGGGCTCTTTCCACTGAGCCACGCTGCTTCCCTGGTACTAAGCCACTTAGCTTCTCTGTGCCTCGGTGACCTCATCTGTAAAATGGGAGTGAAGACTGTGAGCCCTACATGGGACAACCTGATTCTCTTGTATCTACCTAGTTCATTCATTCATTCATTCATTCATTCATTCAATCGTATTTATTGAGCGCTTACTGTGTGCAGAGCACTGGACTAAGCGCTTGGGAAGTCCAAGTTGGCAACATATAGAGACGGTCCCTACCCAACAGTGGGCTCACAGTCTAGAAGGGGGAGACAGACAACAAAACAAAACATATTAACAAAATAAAATAAATAGAATAAACATGTACAAATAAAATAGAGTAATAAATACGTACAAACATATATACATATATATATATATCAATCAGTTGTATTTATTGAGCGCTTACTGTGTTATGTGTTACTTATGTTCTAAGCATATATATATGCTTAGAACAGTGCATGGCATATAGTAAGTGCTTAACAAATACCGTAATTATTCATTATTGTTACCCAAGGTCACACAGCAGACAAGTGGGGACTTTGAGATGAGAAACCAGGCCCTGTGACTCTTAATCTTGTGTCCTTTCCACTCCACTGACCTATATGTCAGTTGCCAATCATCATCAATCATATTTATTGAGCGCTTACTATGTGCAGAGCACTGTACTAATCTCCTTCTGATAGCTCACTAAGGAGCCAGCCTTACTCGTATCCACCCCAGCGCTTAGTATAGCGCCTGGCACATGGTAAGCGCTTACCAAATGCCATCATCATCATCATTATTATTATTATCAGCCTCAAACTGAATCTCTTAATCTCCTCTCAAACAAAAGTTAGGATCCAATTCTAAGAGCAGGGCGCTCTGTTGGAGAGCTCAGATTTCAGAGTTTCAACTCCAGTTCTTTCATCCCCCCCGAAAAACCTTGGTATTGAAAAAAAGAAAATATGAATTCATCGGGAGTCAGACTGTGCTAAAAACCTGCCTGGGGGAATTCTAACCCATAAATCTTTTTCATTTCTGTGGGAAAGCCATGGAAAAGCTCTGTGGAACAAAGCTGGCTCTGTTCTGTACACAAAAGGCCTGGGGGAAAGAGAGTAGTAAATTATTAGTGACTGAGAAGAATCTGGGGTAATGAGAGAAGGGATCTCAGAGAATGTATAAATACATAAAAAATTCCGTCGCTTTTTACGAGTTTAATGCAACCCTTTCTAGGTGCGTAATCCGGCTGATTTAGAGTGACCATGTCTGATTCTCTCGTCTCTCCATATTTGGTCTTCATTTATGTAACGTGCTGAATTAATCATAATAATGACGGTATTTGTTAAGCGCTTACTAAGTACCAGGCACTGTACTAAGTACTGGGTTGAATACAAGCTAATCAGGTTGGACACAGTCCCTGTCCCACATAATAATAATAATAATAATTGTGGTATTTGTTAAGTGCTTACTATGTGTCAGACACTGTTCTAAGTGCTGGGATAGATCCAAGGCAATCGGATTGTCCTATGAGGGGCTCACAGTCTTCATCCCCACTTTACAGATGAGGTAAGTGAGGCTCAGAGAAGTGAAGTGACTTGCCCAAGGTCACACAGCAGACAATAATAATAATTTTGGTATTAAGCACTTACTATGTGCCAAGCACTGTTCTAAGCGCTGGGTAGGTACAAGGTCATCAGGTTGTCCCACATGGGGCTCACAGTCTTAATCCCCATTTTCCAGATGAGGGAACTGCAGCACAGAGAAGTTAAGTGACTTGCCCAAAGTCACACAGCTGATAAGTGGTGTGGCCGGGATTAAAACCCATGTCCTCTGACTACCAAACCCGTGGGGCTCACTGTCTCAATCCCCATTTTACAGATGAGGTAACTGAGGCCCAGAGAAGTGAAGTGACTTGCTTAAGGTCACACAACAAACTAGTGGCGGAGCCGGGATTAGAACCCACGACCTCCTGACTCCCAAGCCCGGGCTCTAGCCACTCCGCCCCACTGCGTTTCTGAATTCAACAGAAGACAAAGGGTAAATGCTAATTATATTATCACTATTATAATGAAAATTAACAATAAATTAATAGGTGCTATAAAGCACTTATTAAGCATCTACTATGCACCAAGCACTGGGATCAATATGAGATTCATTCAATCGTATTTACTGAGCGCTTACTGTGTGCAGAGCACTGTACTAAACACTTGGGAAGTACAAGTTGGCAACAGATAGAGACGGTCCCTACCCAACAGCGGGCTCACAGTCTAGAAGGGGGAGACAGACGACAAAACAGAACGTATTAACAAAATAAAATAAATAGAATAAATATGTACAAGTAAAATAAATAAATATTTATTTATTTATTCCCCTCCCCACAGCGCCTGTATATATATTTGTACAGATTTACTACTCTATTTATTTTACTTGTACATATTTACTATTCTATTTATTTATTTTATTTTGTTAGTATGTTTGGTTTTGTTGTCTGTCTCCCCCTTTTAGACTTTGAGCCCACTGTTGGGTAGGTACTGTCTCTATATGTTGCCAACTTGTACTTCCCAAGCGCTTAGTCCAGTGCTCTGCACTTAGTAAGCGCTCAATATATACGATTGATTGATTGATTGATTGATTGAACTGATCAGATGCAGTCCCTGTCCAATATGGGGCTCAGTCAATCGGTCAATCCATCAATGCTATTTATTGAGCACTTACTGGACTGAGTTATTGGGAGGAGACCACACAGCAGAGGTGGTAGACACACTCTACCACATCTAGACTGTGCGCTCATTGTGGACAGGGAACGGGTCTGCTCTATTGGACTCCCCCAAGCGCTTAGTACAGTGCTGTACATACGGTAAGTGCCCAATAAATACCACTGACTTGACTGACTGAATATTCCCAGTTAGGTGCTTTCCGTATGAATTGATCCCTCCTCAAATCCCCCCTTCAAAGCCTGACTGAAAGCTCACCTCCTCCAGGAGGCCTTCCCGGACTGAGCCCCCCTTTTCCTCAGCTTCCCCTCCATTCCCCATCGCCCCAACTCCCTCCCTCTGCTCTACCCCCCTCCTCTCCCCACAACACTTATGCATATTTGTACATATTTATTATTCTATTTATTTTATTAATGATGTGTATATAGCTATAATTCTCTTTATTTCTAACGATGCTACTGATGCCAGTTTCCTTGTTTTGTTGTCTGTCTCCCCCCCTTCTAGACTGTGAGCCCATTGTGGGGAGGGATTATCTCAATTTATTGCTGAATTGTACTTCCCAAGCGCTTAGTCCAGTGCTCTGCACACAGTAAGCACTCAATATATATGATTGAATGAATGAATGAATGAAAGTAAGCACTCAATAAACAGGATTGAATGAATTAATCCACTTGTATATATGTATATATGTTTGTACATATTTATTACTCTATTTATTTATTTATTTTATTTTTACTTGTTTATTCTATTTATTTTATTTTGTTAATATGTTTTTTTTTGTTCTCTGTCTCCCCCTTCTAGACTAAGAGCTTTATTCTATTCATTTTATATTGTTAATATGCTTTGCTTGTTCCCTGTCTCCCCCTTCTAGACAGTGAGCCCACTGTTGGGTAGGGACCATCTCTATATGTCACCAACTTGGACTTCCCAAGCGCTTAGTACAGTGCTCTGCACACAGTAAGCTCTCATTAAATACCATTGAATGAATGAATGAATGAATGAATGAAAGGAAGCAGTTGATAAACACAATTGAATGAATTAATCCATCTGTGGAAACGTGGCTGCCAACTCTGTTACACTGTACACTCCCAAGCGCTCCTCAAATCCCACAGACAACGATTCTCCCTCCCTTCAAAGCCATATGTATATGTATATATATATAATATATCATGTATATATATGTATATATATGTATATATGTTTGTACATATTCATTACTCTATTTATTTATTTATTTATTTATTTTACTTATACATATCTATTCTATTTATTTTATTTTGTTGATATGTTTGGTTTTGTTCTCTGTCTCCCCCTTCTAGACTGTGAGCCCACTGTTGGGTAGGGACTGTCTCGATATGTTGCCAACTTGTACTTCCCAAGCGCTTAGTACAGTGCTCTGCACACAGTAAGCGCTCATTAAATACCACTGATTGATTGATTATCAAAGGCCCATCTCCTCCCAGAGGCCTTCCCTGACTAAGCCCCCCCTTCCTCTTCTCCCACCCCCTTCCGCATCCCCCCAACTGGCTCCCTTTCTCCATCCCCCCTCCCAGCCCCCCACCACTTCTGTCCATAACCGTCATTTATTTATTTCTATTCATATCTGTCTCCCCCTGCTCTAGACTGTCAGTTAGCTCGTTGTGGGAGGGGAATGTGTCACTTCTCTTGTCCTCTCCCAAGCGTTTAGTACAATGCTGCGTACACGATAAGCGCTCAATAACTACGACTGAATGAATGAATAACTGAATCTTCCCGTTGGTCTGCCGCTCTTGGAATGTCCAGAATCCAAATCACGCCCATGACATGATCCAGACCTGCAGTAGGAATGGGCTCAGCTAAAAACACCAACAAAACATTCCCATTTCTTAACCTCTTCTGAAACTGTGGATCAAGAGACCCTGGCAACTGGTCGCAATCATTCATTCATTCAATCGTATTTATTGAGCGCTTACTGTGTGCATAGCACTGTACTAAGCACTTGGGAAGTCCAAGTTGGCAACATACAGGGACAGTCCCTACCCAACAGTGGGCTCATAGTCTAGAAGGTGGAAAAAAATTGTGGTATTTGTTAAGCGCTTACTATTTTCCAGGCACTGTATTAAGCACTGGGGTGGATACTAGCAAATAGGGTTGGACACAGTCCCTGTCCCATGTGGAGCTCACAATGATAATAATGATGGTATTTGGTAAGCGCTATGTGCAAAGCACTGTTCTAAGCGCTGGGGAGGTTACAAGGTGATCAGGTTGCCCCACGGGGGGCTCACAGTTTTAATCCCCATTTTACAGATGAGGTAACTGAGGCTCAGAGAAGTGAAATGACTTGCCCAAAGTCACACAGCTGACAGTTGGTGGAGCTGGGATTTGAACCCATGACCTCTGACTCCAAAGCCTGTGCTCTTTCCACTACGCTGCTTCTCTGAAATCAATTGGTCAATCAATCAATCCTATCTCTTGAGTATTCATTCATTCATTCAGTAGTATTTATTGAGTGCTTACTGTGTGCAGAGCACTGGACTAAGAGCTTGGGAAGTCCAAGTTGGCGACAAATAGAGACGGTCCCTACTCAACAGCAGGCTCACAATCTAGAAGGGGGAGACAGACAACAAAACAAAACAGATGGACAGGTGTCAAGTCGTCAGAATAAATAGAAATAAAGCTAGATGCACATCATTAACAAAATAAATAGAATAGTAAATATGTACAAGTAAAATAGAGTAATAAATCTGTACAAATAATAATCTGTACAAAATAGAGTACTTGTTCGATCCTATTCGTTGAGCGCTTACTGTGTGCAGAGCTCTGGACTGAGTGCTTCTGAGAGGACACTGGAACACTAAATGGATACACACCCTGTCCACAACGAGCTTATAATCTGGAGCTTACTGTGTGGAGGGTTTAACAAATACCATTATTATTCATTCATTCATTCAATCACATTCATTGAGCTCTTACTGTGTGCAGAGCACTGTACTAAGCGCTTGGGAAGTACAAGTTGGCAACATATAGAGACAGTCCCTACCCAACGACGGGCTCACAGTCTAGAAGGGGGGAGGGGGAATAATAATAATTATTATTATTATGAATCTGACACTCTCTGTTTCTCTGTGTCTCCCTCTGTATCTGACTCTCTCTCTCTCTCTGTCTGACTCTCTGCCTCTGACGTTCTGTCTCTCTTTGACCCTTTCCATGCATGTCTCTGTTTCTCTAACTCTCTGTGTCTCTTTTTCTATACCTGACTCACTGTGTGTCTCTCTGTGTCCAACTCTCTCTCTCTCTGTGTCTGCTTCTGACTCTCTCAGTCTCTCTCTGTATCTAACTCTTTCTCTCTGTGCCTCTCTTTCTGTTTTTCTGTGTCTGACTTACTCTCTGCCTCTTTATGTCTGACTCTCTGTGTGTCTCTCTGTGTTCGACTCTGTTTCTGACTCTCTCGGTCTCTCTCTGTATCTAACTCTTTCTCTCTGTGCCTCTCTTTCTGTTTCTCTGTGTATGACTTGCTCTCTCTGTCTATGTCTGACTCTCTGTGTGTCTCTCTGTGTTCGACTCTCTGTGTCTCTGCTTCTGACTCTCTCGGTCTCTCTCTGCATCTAACTCTTTCTCTCTGTGCCTCTCTTTCGGTTTCCCTGTGTCTGACTTGCTCTCTCTGTCTCTTTATGTCTGACTCTCTGTATGTTTCTCTGTGTTTGACTCTCTCTCTGTCCCTGCTTCTGACTCTCTCGGTCTCTCTCTGTATCTAACTCTTTCTCTCTGTACCTCTTTCTGTTTCTCTGTGTCTGACTTGCTCTCTCTGTCTCTTTATGTCTGACTCTCTGTGTGTCTCTCTGTGTTCACCTCTCTCTGCTTCTGACTCTCGGTCTCTCTCTGTATCTAACTTTCTCTCTGTGCCTCTCTCTGTTTCTCTGTGTCTGACTTGTTGTCTCTGTCTCTATGTCTGACTCTCTGTGTGTCTCTCTGTGTTCGACTCTCTCTCTGTGTCTCTGCTTCTGACTCTCTGGATCTCTCTCTGGATCTAACTGTTTCTCTCTGTGCCTCTTTCTGTTTCTCTGTGTCTGACTTGTTCTCTCTGTCTCTTTATGTCTGACTCTCTGTATGTTTCTCTATGTTTGAATCTCTGTCCCTGCTTCTGACTCTCTCGGTCTCTCTCTGTATGTAACTCTTTCTCTCTGTACCTCTTTCTGTTCCTCTGTGTCTGACTTGCTCTCTCTGTCTCTTTATGTCTGACTCTCTGTGTGTCTCTCTGTGTTCGACTCTGTCTCTGCTTCTCTCGGTCTCTCTCTGTATCTAACTCTTTCTCTCTGCCTCTCTCTGTTTCTCTGTGTCTGATTTGCTCTCTCTGTCTCTTTATGTCTGACTCTCTGGGTGTCTGTGTTCGACTCTGCTTCTGACTCTCTCGGTCTCTCTCTGTATCTAACTCTCTCTGTGCCTCTCTTTCTGTTTCTCTGTGTCTGATTTGCTCTCTCTGTCTATGTCTGACTCTCTGGGTGTCTGTGTTCGACTCTGTCTCTCCTTCTGACTCTCTCGGTCTCTCTCTGTATCTAACTCTCTCTGTGCCTCTCTTTCTGTTTCTCTGTGTCTGATTTGCTCTCTCTGTCTCTTTATGTCTGACTCTCTGGGTGTCTGTGTTCGACTCTGTCTGCTTCTGACTCTCTCGGTCTCTCTCTGTATCTAACTCTTTCTCTCTGTGCCTCTCTTTCTGTTTCTCTGTGTCTGACTTGCTCTCTCTGACTGACTCTGTGTCTCTCTGTTTGACTCTCTCTGTCTCTGCTTCTGACTCGGTCTCTCTCTGGATCTAACTCTTTCTCTCTATGCCTCTCTGTTTCTCTGTGTCTGACTTGCTCTCTCTGTCTCTTCATGTCTGACTCTCTGTGTGTCTCTCTGTGTTCGACTCTGCTCTGACTCTTTCAGTCTCTCTCTATATCTAACTTTCTCTCTGTGCCTCTCTTTCTGTTTCTCTGTGTCTGACTTGCTCTCTCTTTCTCTTTATGCCTGACTCTCTGTGTGTCTCTCTGTGTCTGACTCATTCTCTGTGTCTCTGTTTCTGACTCTGTCTCTCTGTAGCTAACTCTCTTTCTGTCTCTCTTTCTTGAGAAACAGCATGGCTCTGTGGAAAGAGCATGGGCTTGGGACTCAGAGGTCATGGGTTCAAATTCCAGCTCCGCCAATTGTCAGCTGTGTGACTTCGGGCACGTCACTTAACTTCTCTGGGCCTCAGTTACCTGGTCTGTAAAATGGGGATTAAGACTGTGAGCCCCACGTGGGAGAACCTGATCACCTTGTATTCTCTCCAGCGCTTAGAACAGTGCCTTGCACATAGTAAGCACTTAACAAATGCCATCATTATTATTATGATCATTATTATTATTTGTGTCTCTCTTTCTGTGTCTCTGTGTCTGACTTGCTATGTCTTTGAGAGAGACAGAGTCAGCAATAGAAACACAGAGAGTCAGAGAAAGAGACAGAGAGACTCTGATTCTATGTGTCTCTGTTTCTGTCTCTTTGTGTCTGACTGTTTCTGACTATCTCTTCATCTAATTCTCTCTCTGTGTCTCTCTCCCTGTGTCTGATGCTGCATCTTACTCTGACTCTCTCACTGTGTCTCTTTCTCTCTGTCACTCTGTGTCTCTGACTGTTTCTCTGTGTCCGACTCTCTTTCTGTCTCTGTTTCTGACTCTCTCTGTATGTCTCTTTCTTTGTGTCTGACTTGCTGTCTCGCTCTCTGTCTTCCTTGTGTCTCTTTCTCTGTGCCTGATTCTGTGATTCTTTCTCTGTGCCTCGTTCTCTCTGACTCTCTCTATCTCTGTCTCTTTCTCTGTGTCTTTCTCTCTGAGTGTCTCTTCTGTGTCTGACTCTCTATCTCTGTTTCTGACTCCTTCTGTCTCTCGTTATCTAACTCTCTCTCTCTGTCTTTCTGTGTGTCTCTGACTTGTTGCGTCTTTCTCTGTCTGACTGTGTCCCTTTCTGTGTCTGACTGTATCTTTTTCTGCGTCTGACATCTTTTTCTGTGTCTGACCCTCTCTCTGTCTCTTTATCTAGGTCTCACTCCCTTCTCTCTGTGTCTCTCTGTTTCTCTATGTCTGTGTATCTTTATGTCTGACTCTTTCTCTCTGTGTCTCTCGCTGTGTCTGACTCTCTCTGTGTCTCTGTATCTGACTGTCTCTTTCTGTATCTCTTTCTTCTGTGTCTCTGTGTTTGACTTGCCGTGTCTTTGTCTGACTCTGCCTCTTTCTCTGTGTGTCTCTGTCTCTTTCTCTGACTCTCTGAGTGTCTCTTTCTTTGACTTTGTCTCTCTGACTCTCTGAGTGTCTCTTTCTCTGACTGTCTCTCTATCTCTCCCCTTGTCTCCCACCTCCCCTCTCTCTCCACACTCTGATAGCTACATCCAATTTTGAAAAACCCCATGTCTGTGGCCCAGACTAAACAGAGAATTAGGCAGTGAGGTTATTTCTAATTTGAGGAGCGACACCAAAGTTTTTAGTCATCCCTTGCACTGTTCCAAACTTCAAACCTTTCCCTCTCCAAAACCTAATTCTCCCTCAAGCGAGCTGCCTCCCCAAAGCAGCTGTTGTCTACAGTTGACAGCCAAGTTCATAGGTGACACCGAGTGTAGAGAGAGAGAGAGGAAATGAGTGTTTCATTTCAAATGAGATGACCCAAATGAGTCAGGGAAGGCCTCCTAGAAGAGATGTCATTTTAGGAGGGTTTTGATGACGATGACGATAATAATAATAATGAATGATAATTATGGTATCTGTTAAGCGCTTACTATGTGCCAGGGCCTGTACTAAGCACAGAGGTGGATAATAATAATAATAATGATGACATTTATTAAGCGCTTACTATGTGCAAAACACCATTCTAAGCGCTGGGGAGGTTACAAGGTGATCAGGTTGTCACACAGGGGGCTCACAGTCTTAATCCCCATTTTCCAGATGAGGTAACTGAGGCCCAGAGAAGTTAAGTGACTTGCCCAAAGTCACACAGGTGACAATTGGTGGAGCTGGGTTTTGAACCCATGACCTCTGACTCCAAACCTCTTTCCAATGAGCCAAGCTGCTTCTCAATAAATACGATTGATATTGATTCTCAAGCAGAAAAGTGACCCATTGTTGCATAGGGACCATCTCTATATGCTGCCAACTTGTACTTCCCAAGCGCTTAGTACAGTGCTCTGCACACAGTAAGTGCTCAATAAATATGATTGAATGAATGAATGAATGAATTGGGTGGGACACAGTCCCCATCTCATGTGGCGCTCACAGTCTCCATCCGCATTTTCCAGATGAGGGAACTGAGGCTCAGAGAAGTGAAGTGACTTGCTCAAGGTCACCCAGCAGACAGGAGGAGGAGCCGGGATTAGAACCCATGACCTTCTGACACCCAGGCTCTACCCACTCCTCCAAGGCAAGAGGGAGATCATGGATGAGGGGTGGGAGGAGAGATAGAGAGAATTGACGCTCAGAGTGTAGGTTGGCGTTCCTCTCCAGGAACACGTCTACCGATTCAATTGTATCGTCCTCTCCCAAGTGTTTAGTCCATGCTCTGCACTCAATAAATTCATTCATTCATTCATTCAATCGTATTTATTGAGCACTTACTGTGTGCAGAGCACTGTACTAGGCGCTTGGGAAGTACAAGTCTGCAATATATAGAGACGGTCCCTACCCAACAACGGGCTCACAGTCTAGAAGGGGGACAACAAAACAAAACATATTAACAAAATAAAATATTTTATTTAGAGAAGCAGCGTGGCTCAGTGGAAAGAGCCCGGGCTTTGGAGTCAGAGGTAATGGATTCAAATCCTGACTCTGCCAATTGTCAGCTGTGTGACTTTGTACACGTCACTTCACTTCTCTGTGCCTCAGTTACCTCATCTGTAAAACAGGGATTAAGACTATGAGCCCACTGTGGGGCAACCTGATCACCTTGTAATCTCTCCAGTGCTTAGAACAGTGCTTTGCACATAGTAAGTGCTTAATAAATGCCATTATTATTATTATTATTATTAAATAGAATAGTAAATATGTACAAGTAAAATAGAGTAATAAGTAAAATAGAGTAATAAGTAAAATAGAGTAATAAATACCACTGATTGATCAGAAAGCAGCATGATCTAGTGGAAAGAGCCGGGACATTGGAGTCAGAGGATGTGGGTTCTAATCCCGACTCTGCCACGAGTCTGCTGGCTGACCCTGGGCAAGTCGCTTCACTTCCCTGGACCTCAGTTTCCTCATCTGTAAAATGGAGATGAAGACCGTGAGTCCCAGGTGGAACAGGGACTGTGTCCATCCTGATTAGCTTGTATCTTTCCCAGCACTTAGAAAAGAGCTTGGCACATAGTAAGCACTTAACAAATACCACAGTTATTACTATTATTACTGATCGATTGATTGATAAAGGAGCAAAATGTGTGGGCTGGGTTATAGAAAGGCCCAATTACCTCATCAATCTGCTCTCTTTAATCATCCCCCCTCCCAGCGCCACAGCACTTACATCCATATCTGTCATTTATTTATTTCTATTCATGTCCATCTCCCCCTCTAACAATAATAATAATAATAATAATAATAATAATAATAATAATAATAATAATAGCATTTATTAAGTGCTTACTACGTGCAAAACACTGTTCTAAGCACCGGGGAGGTTACAAGGTGATCAGGTTGTCCCACGTGGGGTTCACAGTCTTAATCCCCATTTTACAGATGAGGGAACTGAGGTCCAGAGAAGTGAAATGACTTGCCCAAAGTCACACGGCTGACAATTGACAGAGCCTGGATTTGAACCCATGACCTCCGACTCCAAAGCCCAGGCTCTTTTCACTGAGCCACACTGCTTCTCTAATCCATAAGCTCATTATGGGCAGGGAATAATAATAATAATAATAATAATAATAATAATGGTTAAGCACTTACTATGTGCAAAGCACTGTTCTAAGCACTGGGAAGGTTACAAGTTGATCAGGTTGTCCCACAAGGGACTCACAGTTTTAACCCCCATTTTACAGATGAGGTAACTGAGGCACAGAGAAGTTTAGTGACTTGCCCAAAGTCATACAGCTGATGTTTGGCGGAGTCGGGACTTGAACCCATGACCTCTAACTCCAAAGCCCATGCTCTTTCCACTGAGCCACGCAGCTTCTCTAATCTGTAAGCTCATTATGGGCAGGGAATGTGTCTGTTTATTGTTATACCATACTCTTCCAAGCGTTTAGTACAATGCCCTGCATAAAATAAACGCTCAATAAATACGATGGATTAATTGACTGAATGAATGAGATAGTGTGAGCGCCATGTGGGACAGGAACTGTGGCCAACCTGATTAAGTTGTATCTATCCCATCACTTATAACGGTGCTTGGCACATAGTAAGCGCTTAACAAGGTACCATAATTGTTATTATCATTATTATTATTGATTTTGTCTATCAAACTTACAACCTCTTGCCCATGTCCTGCCTCTGGCCTGGAATGCCCTCAAATCCCACCGAAAATTCCTCTCCCCGCCCTTCAGAGCTTTACTGAAAGCCCATCTCCTCCCAGAAGCCTTCCCCGACTAAGCCCCACTTTCCTCTATCTCCGACTCCCTTCTGCATCTCCCTGCGTGGCTCAGTGGAAAGAGCCTGGGATTTGGAGTCAGAGGTCATGGGTTCAAATCCCGGCTCCGCCACATGTCTGCTGTGTGACCTTGGGCAAGTCACTTAACTTCTTTGAGCCTCAGTTACCTCATCCGTAAAATGGGGATTATGACTGTGAGTCCCATGTGGGACAAACTGATCACTTTGTATCCCCACCTCCAGCGCTTAGAACAGTGCTTTGCACATAGTAAGTGCTTAATAAGTGCCATTATTATTATTTCCCCTCCCATCACCACAGCACTTATGTATCTATCTGTAATTAATTGATTACTTAATTAATTAATTTTTATTTAAGCCTGTCTCCCCCTCAAGACTGTAAGCTCATTAGGGGCAGGAAACGTATCCGTTTATTCTTCTATCGTCCTCTCCCAAGTGCGTAGTTCAGTGCTTTGCACACAATAATCGCTCAATAAATATGACTGAATGCACGAAGTATGGAATAATTGATTAAATGAATGAATGATAGAGGGATGATTAGATGAGCTATTCAGACAGAGCTCCCTTATTTTAGAAGCAGCGTGGCTCAGTGGAAAGAGCCTGGGCTTGGGAGTCAGAGGTCATGGGTTCAAATCCCGGCTCTGCCACTTGTCAGCTGTGTGACTTTGGGCAAGTTACTTCACTTATCTGTGCCTCAGTTCCCTCATCTGTAAAATGGGGATTAAGACTGTGAGCCCCACGTGAGACAACCTGATCACCTTGTATCCCCCAGCGCTTAGAGCAGTGCTTCGCACATGGTAAGCGCTTAACAAATAACATCATTATCATTATTATGATTTTAGCATAGTGGCTAGAGCCCGAGCTTGGGAGTGATACGATTGATTGATTGATTGATTGAGTGAGTGAGAGGTCATGGATTCTAATCCCAGCTCTGCCACTTATTTGCTGGGTGGCCTTGGGCAATTCACTTCACTTCTCTGGGCCTCAGTGACCTCATCTGGAAAATGGGGATTGAAACTGTGAGCCCCACGTGGGGCAGGGACTGTGTCCAACCCGATTTTCTTGTATCTATTCCAGCGCTTAGTACAATGCCTGGCACATAGCAAGCACTTAACAGCAGAGTAGCAGCGTGGCTCAGTGGGAAGAGCATGGGCTTTGGAGTCAGAGGTCATGGGTTCAAATCCCAGCTCCGCCACTTGTCCGCTGTGTGACTTTGGGTGAGTCACTTAACTTCTCTGGGCCTCAATTCCCTCATCTGTACAATGGGGCTAAAGACTGTGAGCTCCACGTGGGTCAGCCTGATCATCATCATCATCATCAATTGTATTTATTGAGCGCTTACTATGTGCAGAGCACTGTACTAAGCGCTTGGGAAGTACAAATTGGCAACATATAGAGACAGTCCCTACCCAACAGTGGGCTCACAGTCTAAAAGGGGGAGACAGAGAACAAAACCAAACATACTAACAAAATAAAATAAATAGAATAGATATGTACAAGTAAAATAAATAAATAGAATAATAAATATGTACAAACATATATACATATATTCAGCCTGATCACCTTGTAACCTCCCCAGTGCTTAGAACCGTGCTTTGCACATAGTAAGCACTTAATAAATGCCATCATTATTATTACTATTAACAAATACCACAATCATTATTATTTTTATCATTATTATTAAGGCATCCAAGACTGAAATGGGGGGGCAGGGGAGGGATTGGGAGAGTATAAAGGACAGTGCTTTACTGCTGCCCAGGCGGAGGGGGAAGGCCCAGATTTGTGGAACCCTCCCGAGCGTTCAGTACTTCTCCCGGGGGGCGCTCAGCCAATCCCCCCGGGTGCCAACAAGGCCTGTGGCCATGAAGTCCAGTGAGCCAGTAGGTCAATTCATTTCATGTTCGAGAACGACCCCGGTGACCCGACCGAAGATTCAGCTCCCTCACTTGGCAACTAAAATTTCCCAAATTCCCAACGTCAGCGAGCAGCCTGGGAAGCCCAGCGGGGAAACTATCCAGGCGGAAGGGCAGAATTTCTGGGAAGTCCCAGAGGAAGAGAGACACTTCTCTCTCGCAAGAATTCCCACCAGAAACAAGGACATCAGGCCCGGGGAATAATGGGAAACTGAACGAAACCCAGCAATATGCAGATGAGGGATTTGGGAGACAGGCTCTTCTCCTTCGGGACTGTCGGCCTTCGGACCGGATCTGGAGGCCTGGGGTTGGGAATGTCTTTCAGATGGCTGGAGCTTTTCCAATCAATCATTCATTCATTCAATCGTATTTATTGAGCACTTACTGTGTGCAGAGTACTGTACTAAGCGCTTGGGAAGTACAATTTGGCAACATATAGAGACGGTCCCTACCCAACAGCGGGCTCACAGTCTAGAAGGAGGAGACAGTGAACAAAACAAAACATATTGACAGAATAAAATAAATAGAATAAATATGTACAAGTAAAATAAATAAATAAATCAGTCAATCGGTCGATGGATAGATGGTGTTTATGGAGCGCTTACATTGTGCAGAGTGCTGTTCTAAGCGCTTGGGAGGGGACGATACAAGAGAATTAGCAGACACGTTCCCCACCCTTAATGAGTTTACCGTCATAACGATTGCACGTTTACTGTGTGCAAAGCGCTGTACAACTACTTCTAATAATAATAGTTGTGGTATTTGTTAAGTGCTTACTATGTGCCAAGGGCTGTTCTCAGCGCTGGGGTAGATACGAAGTAATCAGGTTGGACACAGCCCCTGTCCCACATGGGGCTCACAGTCTCCATCCCCATTTTACAGATAAGGGAACTGAGTCATGGAGAAGTTAATAATAATAATAATAATAAAAATAATAATAATAATAATAATAATGGTATTTTTTAAGTGCTTACTATGTGCCAAGTGCTGTACTAAATGTTGAGGTAGATACAAGGTAATTAGGTTGGACGTAGTCCCTGTCCCACATGGGGTTCACAGTCTTCATCCCCATAATACAGATGACGTAACTGAGGCACAGTGAATGACTTGCCCAAGGTCACACAACATACGCGTGGCAGAGCCAGTATTAGACCCCACGTTCTCTGACACCCAAGCCTGGGCTCTTCCCACCAGGCCACACTGCCCCGGGAGAGGCCGTTATAACAGAGTTGGCAAGAGATGGTATTTATTAAGCTTTTATTCAGTGCTAGGCACTGGGCTTAACACTGGAATGAATTTGTGTTAGGACTCCCCCGGTCCAGAAAGAGAAGCAGCGTGGCTTAGGTGATAGAACAATGCTTTGCACATAGTAAGCGCTTAATAAATGCCATTATTACCATTATTATAAAGCCCAGGCCTGAGAATCAGAAGGTCTCGGATTCTAATCCCGGCTCCACCACACATCTGCAGTGTGACCTTGAGCTAGTCACTTCCCTTCTCTGTGCCTCAGTTCCCTCAGCTGTAAAATGGGGATAAGAGCGTGAGCCCCATGTGGGGCAGAGACTGTGTCCAACCTGATGAACTGGCATCTTCCCCAGTGCTTAGAGCAGTGCTGGGCACAGAGTAAGTGCATTACAAGCGCCAAAATTATTATTAATTCTTATACATTTCTTCAATATTCTTCATCATCATCATCAATCGTATTTATTGAGCGCTTACTATGTGCAGAGCACTGGACTAAGCGCTTGGGAAGTACAAATTGGCAACATGTAGAGACAGTCCCTACCCAGCAGCGGGCTCACAGTCTAAAAGGGGGAGACAGAGAACAAAACCAAACATACTAACAAAATAAAATAAATAGGATAGATATGTACAAGTAAAATAAATAAGTAAATAAATAAATAAATAAATAAATAAATGGAGTAATAAATATGTACAAGCATATATACACATATATATACATTCAGATTTAATGTCTGCTGCTCTAGGGTGATGATAAACCAATCAATCCATCAATCGTATTTATTGAGCGCTTACTGTGTGCAGAGCACTTGGGAGAGTGAGCCTGTTGTTGGGTAGGGACTGCCTCTATATGGTGCTGATTTGTACTTTCCGAGTGCTTAGTCCAGTGCTCTGCACACAGTAAGCGCTCAATAAATGCGATTGAATGAATGAATGAATGAATGAACAGAGTTAGTAGGCACGTTTCCTGCCCACAGTGAGCTTACAGTCCAGAGGGGGTTAATGCCAACCTTCCCACTGGGCCTCCATCTCGCCCGTCTCGCCACCGACCCCTTTCCCACGTCCTGCCTCTTGCCGGAAGGCCCTCCCTCTTCAAACAATTCCTCTCAATTCCTCCACAGACAATTCCCCTCCCCTCTTCAAAGCCTGACTGAAAGCCCGTCACTTCCCAGAGGCCTTCCCAGACTAAGCCCCCCTTTTCCTCTTCTCCCACTCCCTTCCACATCGCCCCGACTTGCTCCCTTTTTTCGTCTCCTCCTCCCAGCCCCACACCACTTATGTCAAGATCTGTCATTTACTTCTTTCTATTCATGTCTATCTCACCCCAGCGTGGCTCAGTGGAAAGAGCCTGGGCTTTGGAGTCAGAGGTTATGGGTTCAAATCCTGGCTCCGCCACTTGTCAGCTGTGTGACTTTGGGCAAGCCACTTCACTTCTCTGGGCCTCAGTTCCCTCATTTGTAAAATGGGGATTAAGACTGTGAGCCCCCCGTGGGACAACCTCACCACCTTGTAACCTCCCCAGCGCTTAGAACAGTGCTTTGCACATAGTAAGCACTTAAAGAATGCTATTATTATTATTATTATTATTATTATAGACTGTAAGCTCGTTGTGGGCATGGAATGTGTCAGTTGATTGTTGTCTTGTCCTCTCCCAAGCACTTAGTCCAGTGCTCTGCACACAGAAAGTGCTCAATAAATATGACTAAATGAATTAATTGTACATAATAATAATAATAATAATGGCATTTGTTAAGCGCTTACCATGTGCAAAGCACTGTTCTAAGCGCTGGGGGGATACAAGATGATCAAGTTGTCCCACGTGGGGCTCACAGTCTTAATCCCCATTTTACAGATGAGGTCACTGAGGCTCAGAGAAGTTAAGTGACTTGCCCAACATCACATAGCAGACATGTGGTGGAGCCGGGATTTGAACCCATGACTTCTGACTCCAAACCCCGGGCTCTTTCCACTGAGCCACGTGTACAATTCACTTGTACACATTTCCTATTCCATTTATTTTGTTAACAATGTGCATTTAGCTTTAATTCTATTTGTTCTGATGACTTGACACCTGTCCATGTGTTTTCTTTTGTTGTCTGTCTTCCCCTTCTAAGACTGTGAGCCCGTTGTTGGGTCAAACTCTATTCTATTCTATTTGTTTTATTCAGAACAAATTATATTTATTCTGATGACTTGACACCTGTCTACGTGTTTTGTTTTGTTGTCTGTCTTCCCCTTCTAAGACTGTGAGCCCGTTGTTGGGTCAAATTCTATTCTATTCTATTTATTTTATTCAGAACAAATTCTATTTGTTCTGATGACTTGACACCTGTCTACGTGTTTTGTTTTGTTATCTGTCTTCCCCTTCTAAGACTGTGAGCCCGTTGTTGGGTCAAATTCTATTCTATTCTATTTGTTTTATTCAGAACAAATTCTATTTGTTCTGATGACTTGACACCTGTCCACGTATTTTGTTTTGTTGTCTGCCTGGCCTGGAATGCTTTCCCTCTTCAAACAATTCCTCTCAATTCCTCCACAGACAATTCCTGTAGAGAATTGTCCCGTAAGGACCGTCTCTATGTGTTGCCAACTTGTACTTCCCAAGCGCTTAGTTCAGTGCTCTGCACCCAGTAAGCGCTCAATAAATATGATTGAATGAGTGAATTGAATGAATGAATGAATTATTGAGCTCCTACTATGTGCAGAGCACTGAACTAAGCGCTTGGGAGAGTCCAATTGTACAGCGTTGGAAGGCAGGTTTCCTGCCCACGGTGAGTTGACAGTCAAGAGGAGCTCCAACTGGGCATCCTTGACCCTAACCATTCCAACGTGAAGCAATCAAAGGATCACAAATCAATAATAATAATGACGATGGTTTTAATTAAGTGCTTACTATCTGTCAAGGATGACACTAAGTTCCTGGGTGGATAGAAGGTGATTAGATCAGACACAATCCCTGTCCCACACAAGGCTCACAATCTAAGAGGTAGGGAGAGCAAGCGTCCCATTTTTACAGATCTGGAAACTGAGGCACAGAGAAGTAAAATAGCTTGCCCATCAGAATAATAACTGTGGTATTTGTTAAATGCTTACTGTGCGCCAGGCACTGTACTAAGCACTGAGGGAGATACAAGGTAATCGGTTTGGACATTGTCCCTGTCCCACGTGGGGCTCAACATCTTCACTCCTTTTTTACAGATGAGGAAACTGAGGCAGAGAGAATAAAAGCAATAATAACTGCGGTATTTATTAAGCACTTACCATGTGCCAGCCACTGTACTAAACACTGGAGTGGCTACAAGCAAATCGGGTTGGACAGAGTCCCTGCCCCATATGGGGCTCACAGTCTTCATCCTTATTTCACAGATGAGGAAACTGAGGCAGAGAGAATAATAGTAATAATAACTGTGGTATTTATTAAGGACTTAACAAGTGCCAGGCACTGTACTAAACACTGTGGTGGCTACAAGCAAATTGGGTTGGACACAGTGCCTGCCCCATATGTGGCTCACAGTCTTCATCCCCATTTCCAGATGAGGTCACTGAGGCCCAGAGAAGTGAAGTGACTCACCCAAGGTCACACAGCTGACAAGTAGTGGAGCCCCAGGCCGGGGTTCTGTCATACAGAGAAGCAGCGTGGCTCAATGGAAACAGCACGGGCTTTGGAGTTAGAGGTCATGGGTTCAAATCCCGGCTCTGCCAATTGTCCGCTGTGTGACTTTGGGCAAGTCACTTAACTTCTCTGGGCCTCAGTTACCTCATCTGTAAAATGGGGATTAAGACTGTGAGCCCCCCGTGGGACAATCCGATCACCTTGTAACTTCCCCAGCGCTTAGAACAGTGCTTTGCACATAGTAAGCACTTAATAAATGCCATTATTATTATTATTATTATACAAAGCCCGTTCACATTATCGAAGGGGAGACAGGCCGTCCAACTAGAGTGATGGAAACCAAAGTCCTCGGAAATAGAGGAAATTGTCATTTCTAAACAATAATTCTTTATAAACAATCGGGTCTCTTTCAGGAGGGGCTGAATATATAGGAGGATCTGGACTTCCTTTCCCATGACCTCCAGGACTCCGCAAATGACCGCAGATGTTTCATAGCTGGAAAACCGGAAGAATTTTCCTGAAGGGCTGTGAAAATCTTAAATCGAATGAAAACAAAGAGGCAGATGAGAGGTCAAACACAAAGTCAAGATTGGTCACTAAGGAAAGGACTTAACTGAGCTGGGTGACCTTGGCCAAGTCACTTCACTTCTCTGAGCCTCAGTTCCCTCATCTGTCAAATAGGGATGAAGACTGTGAGCCCCACGTGGGACAGGAACTGTGTCCAACCCAATTAACTTATACCTATCCCAGCGCTTAGAACAGTGCTTGGTACATAGTAAGCGCTTAACAAGTACCATATTTTGATTTTTTTTTAAGGATGGGCTTTTGAGATCATGGACATTTGGAAGAGAAGCAGTGTGGCTCAGTGGAAAGAGCACGGGCTTTGGAGTCAGAGGTCATGGGTTCAAATCCCCGCTCTGCCAATTGTCAGCTGTGTGACTTTGGGCAAGTCACTTCACTTCTCTGGGCCTCAGGTACCTTATCTGGAAAATGGGGATTAAGACTGTGAGCCTGATTACCTTGTAACCTCCCCAGCACTTAGAACAGTGCTTTGCACATAGTAAGTGCTTAATAAATACCATTATTATTATTATTATTGAAGAAAAATAGGAACCAAAGTAGGATCCAGGAAGACCATAGTGTAAGATTGGAGGGGAAGCTAGACTGTAAACTCACTGTGGGAAGGGAATGCATAATGAACTCTACTGTATTGTACTCTCCCAAGTGCTTAGTACAGTGCTCTGCACATGGTAAGCGCTCAATAAACACCACTGATTGATTGGTTGATTGAAAGAGAAGTTGATTATCCACAGACACATACCCAAGTTTTGTGGGGCTTCCATAGTGGAGCTGAGAACTCGGAAAGGAAAAGTGCATAACATTATTTTTAATGGGGTTTTTTTGTGGGTTTACTATGTGCCAGTCACTATTCCAAACGCTGGGGTAGATAATAATGACAATAATAATGATGGCACTTGTTAAGCGCTTACTATGTGCAAAGCACTGTTCTAAGCGCTGGGGAGGATATAAGGTGATCAGATTGTCCCAAGCGGGGCTCACAGTCTTTATCCCCATTTTACAGATGAGGTAACTGAGGCCCAGAGAAGTGAAGTGACTTGCCCAAAGCCACCCAGCTGACAATTGGGGGAGCTGGGATTTGAACCCATGACATCTGACTCTCAAGCTTGGGGCTCTTTCCATTGAGCCACGCTGCTTAGATACGAGCTAATCAGGTTGGACACGGTCCCTGTCTAACACGGGGCACACACTCATAATCCCCATTTTCCTGATGAGGTAACCGAGGCCCAGAGAAGTGAAGTGACTTGCCCGAGGAGAAGTGTGGCTTAGTGGAAAGAGCCCGGGCTTGGGAGTCAGAGGTCATGGGTTCTAATCCCAGCTCTGCCACTTGTCAGCTGGGTGACTTTGGTGAAGTCATTTCACTTCTCTTTGCCTCAGTTCTCTCATCTGCAAGATGGGGATTAAGACTGTGAGTCCCGTGGGGGACCACCTGTTGACCTTGTATCTACCCCAGCACTTAGAACAGTACTCGGCATATAGTAAGTGCTTAACAAATGCCATCATCATTATTAATATTAAGTGGCAGAGCCGAGATTAGGATTTAGGTGCTTCTGACTCCCGAGTCTTCTGACTGAGCTCTATCCACTAAGACATGGTCCCTGGTCCTTGGCGGGGCCTCACAATCTAAAAATGAAAAGGGGAGAGAGGGCATAAAGAAGATGAAACAGAGCCGGAGGATGACACGGAGACAAAGAGAAAGCCGGGTAGGGAAGGTGGCAGAAGGAGCAGAGTTTGAGGCTCCTGCGGCTCTGATCCACAGTCCCGTCCGTGTCCATGGAGAGCTCTCCGGCCACGGCCGATCGCTCTTCCCCAGGGTTTGGGGGGAAACAAGACAACATGGGGATGAGAAGAAAGTTGGGTAGGGGATGTGTCAGGAAGAGCAGTTTAGGACTCCCGCAGAACAGAGCCCAAATCCCGCCCGCGGCCACAGTGAGCTCTCCGGCCACAGCTGTCCACTCTCCCCCAGATTTTGTGCAGAAGCAAGACAACATGATGATAAGAAGAAAGCTGGATAGGGGCTGTGTCAGGAAGAGCAGTTTAGGGCTCCCGCAGCACAGAGCCCAAGTCCTACCCGCGGCCACAGTGAACTTTCTTGCCACAGCCGTCCACTCTTTCCCAGATTTTGTGCAGAAAGAAGACAACATGGAGATAAGAGAAGTTGAGTAGGGGCTGTACCAGATTGAGCCCCTTCCTTCCTCTCCCCCTCGTCCCCCCATCTTACCTCCTTCCCTTCCCCACAGCACCAGTATAGATGTATATATGTTTGTGCGTATTTATTACTCTATTTATTTATTTCTTTTACTTGTACATATCTATTCTATTTATTTTATTTTGTTAGTATGTTCGGTTTTGTTCTCTGTCTCCCTCTTTTAGACTCTGAGCCCACTGTTGGGTAGGGACTGTCTCTATATGTTGCCAATTTGTACTTCCCAAGTGCTTAGTACAGTGCTCTGCACATAGTAAGCGTTCAATAAATACGATTGATGAAGATGTGGCAGGAGGAGCAGTGTAGGGCTCCCGCAGTACAGAGCCCAATTCCCTTCCACGGCCACAGTGAGCTCTCTGGCCACAGCTATCCACTTCCCCCAGATTTTGTGGGGAAACAAGATAACCTGGAGACAAGAAAAGTTGGAGATAGGGGCTGCGGCAGGAAGAGCTGAATCTGAGGCTCCCGCAGGTCAGAACCCAGGTCCCGCCCATGGCCAAAGCGAGCTCTCTTGCCACAGCTGTCCACTCTTTCCCAGAATTTGTGTGGAAACAAGACAACATGGAGATAAGAAAAGTTGGGTAGGGGCTGTGGCAGGAGGAGCAGTTTAGGGCTCCCGCAGCACAGAGCCCAAGTCCCTCCCGTGACAGCAGTGAGCTCTCTGGCCACAGCTGTCCTCCCTCCCCCAGATTTTGTGCAGAAACAAGACAACATGAAGATAAGAAGAAAGCTGGATAGGGGTTGTGTCAGGAAGAGCAGTTTAGGGCTCCCGCAGCACAGAGCCCAAGTCCTGCCCGCGGCCACAGCGAGCTCTCTGGCCACAGCCGTCCACTCATTCCCAGATTTTGTGCAGAAACAAGACAACATGGAGATAAGAAAAGTTGAGTAGGGGCTGTGGCAGGAGGAGCAGTTTAGGGCTCCCGCAGCACAGAGCCCAATTCCCTCCCGCGGCCACAGTGAGCTCTCTGGCCACAGCTTTCCGCTTCCCCCAGATTTTGTGGGGAAACAAGATAACCTGGAGACAAGAAAAGTTGGAGATAGGGGCTGCGGCAGGAAGAGCTGAATCTGAGGCTCCCGCAGCTCAGAACCCAGGTCCCGCCCATGGCCACAGCGAGCTCTCTTGCCACAGCCGTCCACTCTTTCCCAGAATTTGTGCAGAAACAAGACAAGATGGAGACAAGAAAAGTTGGGTAGGGGCTGTGGCAGGAGGAGGAGTTTAGGGCTCCCGCAGCACAGAGCCCAAGTCCCTCCCGTGACCACAGTGAGCTCTCTGGCCACAGCTGTCCGCTCTCCCCCAGATTTTGTGCAGAAACAAGACAACATGAAGATAAGAAGGAAGCTGGATAGGGGTTGTGTCAGGAAGAGCAGGTTAGGGCTCCCGCAGCACAGAGCCCAAGTCCTTCCCTCGGCCACAGCGAGCTCTCTGGCCACAGCCGTCCACTCATTCCCAGATTTTGTGCAGAAACAAGACAAGATGGAGACAAGAAAAGTTGGGTAGGGGCTGTGGCAGGAGGAGGAGTTTAGGGCTCCCGCAGCACAGAGCCCAAGTCCCTCCCGTGACCACAGTGAGCTCTCTGGCCACAGCTGTCCGCTCTCCCCCAGATTTTGTGCAGAAACAAGACAACATGAAGATAAGAAGGAAGCTGGATAGGGGTTGTGTCAGGAAGAGCAGGTTAGGGCTCCCGCAGCACAGAGCCCAAGTCCTTCCCTCGGCCACAGCGAGCTCTCTGGCCACAGCCGTCCACTCATTCCCAGATTTTGTGCGGAAACGAGACAACATGGAGAAAAGAAAAGTTGGGTAGGGGCTGTGGCAGGAGGAGCAGTTTAGGACTCCTGCAGCACAGAGCCCAAGTCCCTCCCGCGACCACAGTGAGCTCTCTGGCCACAGCTGTCCGCTCTCCCCCAGATTTTGTGGAGAAACAAGACAACATGAAGACAAGAAGAAAGCTGGATAGGGGTTGTGTCAGGAAGAGCAGTTTAGGGCTCCCGCAGCACAGAGCCCAAGTCCTTCCCTCGGCCACAGCGAGCTCTCTGGCCACAGCCGTCCACTCATTCCCAGATTTTGTGCAGAAACAAGACAACATGGAGACAAGAAAAGGTGGGTAAGGGCTGTGGCAGGAGGAGCAGTTTAGGGCTCCCGCAGCACAGAGCCCAAGTCCCTCCCACGGCCACAGTGAGCTCTCTGGCCACAGCTGTCCGCTCTCCCCCAGATTTTGTGGAGAAACAAGACAACACGAAGCGGCGTGGCTCAGTGGAAAGAGCCCGGGCTTTGGAGTCAGGGGTCAGGGGTTCGAATCCCGGCTCCACCACAAGTCTGCTGTGTGACCTTGGGCAATTCACTTAACTTCTCTGAGCCTCGGTTCCCTCATCTGTAAAAATGGGGATTAAGACTGTGAGCCCCACGTGGGACAACTTGATCACATCATATCCCCCCCAGCTCTTAGAACAGTGCTTGGCACATAGTAAGCGCTTAACAAATGTCATTATTATTATTATTATTATAAGAAGAAAGCTCCCCCTTTTAGACTGTGAGCCCACTGTTGGGTAGGGACTGTCTCTATATGTTGCCAACTTGTACTTCCCAAGTGCTTAGTACAGTGCTCTGCACACAGTAAGCGTTCAATAAATACGATTGATTGATTGATTGGATAGGGGCCGTGTCAGGAAAAGCAGTTTAGGGCTCCCGCAGCACAGAGCCCAAGTCCCGCCCGCGGCCACAGTGAGCTCTCTGGCCACAGCTGCCCGCTCTTCCACAGAATTTGTGTGGGCGGCGGAGCCGGAATTAGAACCCATGACCTCTGACTCCCAAGCCCGGGCTCTTTCCACTGAGCCACGCTGCTTCCTCTAGACTGTAAACTTGTTCTGGGAAGGGAATGTCTGTTCAGTGTTCTATTGGATGCTCCCAAGCGCTCAGTACAGTGCTCTGCACACAATAAGTGCTCAATAAATATGATTGACTGACTGACTGATGTGGTAACTCCCCATCAGCGGAGATTTTTCTCTATCTGGCCGCCGACCTCTCGCCCCCGTCCTGCCTCTGGCCGGGAATGCCCTCCCTCCTCACATCCCACAGACAATGACTCTCCCCCTCTTCAAAGCCTTATTGAAGGCCCATCTCCTCCCAGAGGTCTTCCAAGCCCGGGCTTTCGAGTCAGAGGTCATGGGTTCAAATCCCAGCTCCACCAATTGTCAGCTGCGTGACCTTGGGCAAGTCACTTCACTTCTCTGGGCCTCAGTTACCTCATCTGTAAAATGGGGATTAAGACTGTGAGCCCCCTGTGGGACAACCTGATCACCTTGTAACCTCCCCAGTGCTCAAAACAGTGATTTGCACATAGTAAGTGCTTAATAAATGCCATTATTATTATTATCATTATTATTATTATTCCAGGACTAACCCCCACTTTTCCTCATCTCCCACTCCCTTCTGCATCGCCGTGACTCACTCCCTTTATTCATCTCCTCTCCCATCCTCCCATCACTTATGTCCATAACTGTAATTTATTTATTTATATTAATGTCTGCTCCCTTTCTAGACTGTAAGCTAGTTGTGGGCAGGGAATGTGTCTCTTCATCATGATATTGTCCTCTCCCAAGTGCTTAGTACAGCAGTGTGGCTTAGTGGAAAGAGTCCGGCCTTGGGAGTCAGAGGTTGTGGGTTCTAATCCTGGCTCTGTCACTGATCACTGATCACTTTGGGGAAGTCACTTTACTTCTCTGTGTCTCAGTTACCTCATCTGGAAAATGGGGGTGAAGACTGTGAGCCCCATGTGGGACAACCTGATTACCTTGCATCTACCCCAGTGCTTGGCACTTAGTAAGCGCTTAACAAATACCATCATTATTATGATTAGAGAAGCAGCGTGGCTTAGTGGAAAGAGCCAGGGCTTGGGAGTCAAAGGTTGTGGGTTCTAATCCCAGCTCTGTCACTGGTCAGCTGTGTGACGCTGGGCAAGTCAATTGACTTCTCTGTACCTCAGTTCCCTCATCTGAAAAATGGGGATTATGACTGTGAGCCTCACGTGGGACAACCTGATGACCTTGTATCTCCCCCAGCGCTTAGAACAGTGCTCGGCACATAGTAAGCGCTTAACAGATGCCATCATTATTATTACAGCACACAGTAAGCGTTCAGTATAATGCAACCGGATGAATGAACAAACATGAGATGCTTTCCTTGGGGAGCATGGAACAGCGTATCCTTGGCCGGAATTTTGACTTCTTTTTGCCGTGTTTTCTTTGAAAGGGTTGCCACTCGTTGGCATGTGAATTTATGTTCAGGTCTGAGAGCGGGCCCGGGGTCTTGGTTTTGGGTCTAGAACATTCCATCCACGGCCTAAAAATAAGCTCCGGACCGCAGGAGCATCCGTTTCCTTCAGGCCTTTAGCACAGTTTCCGGGAAAAAAAGAAAGATGTGAAGGAGTTTTGCCGATGATATCTCCGCTCCCCCGTGACCCTAAGGTTTCAGGGTCTTCTCGCCCCTGAGGGGGTTGAAGCGAGCCTCCTTTTGAAGTCGACCGGACTCTCTCGTAGTCGGCCGTGGGAAGTGGGGAGAATCCCACATCGGGCTGAAAATCGGACCTGAGGCGGGAGCCGGCCGGCACCATCTGGAAGCTTCCATGGGAAGAACGATCCGTGAAGCCCCAGAGCAATTTGGGAAGTGGGAGGCGCTCAGTTCCCGCTTGCGGTTGTTGCCGTGGCTTGATTGGAATCTGGACTTTGATGTCCTCAAAAATCCCCCCTACCAATTAGATTGGAATCCTCTCCGTGCCTTTGGATATCTGGAGGGAGATATAAAAAACCAAACCAAACCAAAAAACATAAGAATGAATTAGATTTGTACATGTCTATTCTATTCTATTTATTTTATTTTGTTAGTATGTTTGGTTTTGTTCTCTGTCTCCCCCTTTTAGACTGTGAGCCCACAGTTGGGTAGGGACTGTCTCTATACGTTGCCAATTTGTACTTCCCAAGCGCTTAGTACAGTGCTCTGCACATAGTAAGTGCTCAATAAATACGACTGATGATGATGATGATGATTAGAGAGAGAGAGAGAGATGAACCTCAGTTTGGCCAGAATGTACGTGTTTCTGTGATGCATTCGGGGTAGGACAACTGTAGGGAATTAGTAATCATAATAATTGGGGAATTTGCTAAAGCACTTAGTAGGTGCCGAGCATTCATTTATTCAATCGTACTTACTGCAGAAATTTTTCTCTATCTCGCCACTGACCTCTCGCCCACGTACTTACTGTGTGCGGAGCACTGTACTAAGCGCTTGGGAGAGGACAATGCAACAATAAACTGACACGTTCCCTGACCACAAAGAGCTATATATGATCCATTCATTCAGTCATAATTATTGAGTGCTTACTGTGTGCGGAGCACTGTACTAAGCGCTTGGGAGAGGACAATGCACCAATAAACTGACACATTCCCTGACCATAAAGAGCTATATATGATCCATTCATTTATTCAGTCATAATTGTTGAGCGCTTACTGTGTGCAGAGGACTGTACTAAGCGCTTAGAAAGCACAATTTGACAACAGAGACAATCCCTACTCAACAAACTCACAGTCTAGAATGCAATCAGAGCAATCAATCAATCAATCGTATTTATTGAGCGCTTACTGTGTGCAAAACACTGTACTAAGCGCTTGGGAAGTACAAGTTGGCAACATATAGAGACGGTCCCTACCCAACAGTGGGCTCAGAGTCTAAAAGGGGGAGACAGAGAACAAAACCAAACATACTAACAAAATAAAATAAATAGAATAGATATGTACAAGTAAAATAAATAAATAAATAAATAGAGTAATAAAAGACAGAGCAGACACCGTCTCTGTTCCACATGGGGTTCACAGTCTGATGGAGAGAGAGAGAACAGGTGTCTCATCTTTATTTCACAGATGAAATAACTGAGGCACATAGCAGCGTGGCTCAGTGGAAAGAGCCCGGGCTTGGGAGTCAGAGGTCATGGGTTCAAATCCCGGCTCCTCCACTTGTCAGCTGTGTGACTTTGGGCAAGTCACTTCACTTCTCTGGGCCTCAGTTCCCTCATCTGGAAAATGAGGATTAAGACTGTGAACCCTCCGTGGGACAACCTGATCACCTTGTAACCTCCCCAGTGCTTAGAACAGTGTTTTGCGCTTAGTAAATGCCATTATTATTACACAGAAGTTCAGTGACTTGTCCAAGGTCTCACAGCCGACAGGTATAACAGAGTTGGTAAATGTATTCCCTGCCCAAGAGGAGCTGACAGTCTAGGAGGGGGATCTTGTCTTTCTAACCCCGACCTCTCGCCACATCCTGCCTCTGGCCGGGAACACTCTTCCTCCTCAAATTTGTTCAGTCATTCATTCATTCAATCGTATTTATTGAGCGCTTATTGTGTGCAGAGCACTGTACTAAGTGCTTGGGAAGTCCAAGTTGGCAACATATAGAGACGGTCCCTACCCAACAGTGGGCTTACACAGTAAGCGCTCAATAAATACGATTGAATGAATGAATGAATAGAAGGTAAACAGGTTGTCCCACCTGGAACTCACAGTCTCAACCCCCATTTTCCAGATGCGGTAACTGAGGCCCAGAGAATAATAATAATAATAAGGACATTTGTTAAGCGCTTACTATATGCCAAGCACTGTTCTAAGAGCTGGGGGAGATACCTGTATATATGTTTATATGCTTGTATGTATTTATTACTCCATTTATTTATTTGTTTTATTTGTACATATTTACTCTGTTTATTTTATTTTGTTAATATGTTTTGTTTTGTTCTCTGTCTCCCGCTTCTAGACTGTGAGCCCACTGTTGGGTAGGGACTGTCTCTACATGTTGGCAACTTGTACTTCCCAAGCGCTTAGAACAGTGCTCTGCACACAGTAAGCGCTCAATAAATACGATTGAATGAATGAATGAATACAAAGAAAGCAGGTTGTCCCACGTGGGGCTCACAGTCTTCATCCCCATTTTACAGAGGAGGGAACTGAGACACAGGGAAGTGAAGTGACTTGCCCAAGACCACAGGGCAGACAAGCGGCGGAGTCAGGATTAGAATTCATGATTGATTGATCGATTCAGGCTCCTGGTAGCTCAAAGGCTAACAGTCACAATAGGAACAGCAGCAACCCATGTTCTAAAGGTGGAGAAGGCTTTAAGCTGCTAGTATTTTCTCATCAATAATAAGGATGATAATAATTATGATTATGGTATTTGTTAACGGCATAGTATGTGATAAACACTGTATTAAACACTGGGGTAGATACAAGATAATAATAATAATTGTATTTGTTAAGTAGTTACTAAAGTCCAAGCACTGCTCTAAGTGCTGAATCCCCCAGGACCGGCCTTTAGCCGCTACGCCATGCTGCTTCCCAAACAGAACATAATTCTTTCTGACTCCCAAGGCCAGAGTAAGCGCTCAATAAATACGATTGATCGATTGATTGCTCTATCAACTAGACAGTGCTCTCCTCTGTTGATTCACAATAGTGATAATAATAACAATTTTATTACGCACTTACTACATGCCAAGAGCCGGGCTGGGGGCAAGTCGGATCGGACACAGTCCCCGTCCCACGAGGGGCTCGCAGTCTTCAGCCCCATTTTACAGAGGAGGGAACCGAGACACAGGGAAGTGCAGTGACTTGCCCAAGAGCACAGGGCAGACAAGCAGCGCAGTCAGGATTAGAATTCATGATTAATTGATCGATTCAGGTTCCTGGTAGCTCAAAGGCTAACAGTCACAGTAGGAACAGCAGCAACCCATAATCTTCTAAAGGTGGAGAAGGCTTTAAGCTGCTAGTATTTTCCCATCAATAATAAGGATGATAATAATTATGATTATTGTATTTGTTAAGGGCATAGTATGTGCCAAACACTGTATTAAACACTGGGGTAGATACAAGATAATAATAATAATTGTATTTGTTAAGTAGTTACTAAGGTCCCAGTACTGTTCTAAGTGCTGAATCCCCCAGGACCGGCCTCTAGCCACTACGCCATGCTGCTTCCCAAACAGAACATAATTCTTTCTGACTCCCAAGGCCTTGCTCTATCAACTAGACAGTGCTCTCCTCTGCTGATTCACAATAGTGATAATAATAACAATTTTATTACACCCTTATTACATGCCAAGAGCCGGGATGGGGGCAAGTCTGATTGGACACAGTCCCCGTCCCACGAGGGGCTCGCAGTCTTCAGCCCCATTTTACAGAGGAGGGAACTGAGACACAGGGAAGTGAAGTGACTTGCCCAAGACCACAGGGCAGACAAGCAGCGGAGTCAGAATTAGAATTCATGATTGATTGATCAATTCAGGCTCCTGGTAGCTCAAAGGCTGTCACAATAGGAACAGCAGCAACCCATAATCTAAAGGTGGGGAAGGCTTTAAACTGCTAGTATTTTCTCATCAATAATAAGGATGATAATAATTATGATTATTGTATTTGTTAAGGGCATAGTATGTGCTAAACACTGTATTAAACACTGGGGTGGATACAAGATAATAATAATAATTGTATTTATTAAGTAGTTACTAAGGTCCAAGCACTGTTCTAAGTGCTGAATCCCCCAGGACCGGCCTTTAGCCACTACGCCATGCTGCTTCCCAAACAGAACATAATTCTTTCTGACTTCCAAGGACAGAGTAAGTGCTCAATAAATACGATTGATTGATTGATTGCTCTATCAACTAGGCAGTGTTCTCCTCTGCTGATTCACAATAGTGATAATAATAACAATTTTATTACGCACTTACTACATGCCAAGAGCCGGGCTGGGGGCAAGTCGGATCGGACACAGTCCCAGTCCCACGAGGGGCTCGCAGTCTTCAGCCCCATTTTACAGAGGAGGGAACTGAGACACAGGGAAGTGAAGTGACTTGCCCAAGACCACAGGGCAGACAAGCAGCGGAGTCAGAATTAGAATTCATGATTGATTGATCAATTCAGGCTCCTGGTAGCTCAAAGGCTGTCACAATAGGAACAGCAGCAACCCATAATCTAAAGGTGGAGAAGGCTTTAAGCTGCTAGTATTTTCTCATCAATAATAAGGATGATAATAATTATGATTATTGTATTTGTTAAGGGCATAGTATGTGCTAAACACTGTATTAAACACTGGGGTGGATACAAGATAATAATAATAATTGTATTTATTAAGTAGTTACTAAGGTCCAAGCACTGTTCTAAGTGCTGAATCCCCCAGGACCGGCCTTTAGCCACTACGCCATGCTGCTTCCCAAACAGAACATAATTCTTTCTGACTCCCAAGGCCAGAGTAAGCGCTCAATAAATACGATTGATTGATTGATTGATTGCTCTATCAACTAGACAGTGCTCTCCTCTGCTGATTCCCAATAGTGATAATAATAACAATTTCAGAACATAATTCTTTCTGACTCCCAAGGCCAGAGTAAGCGCTCAATAAATACGATTGATTGATTGATTGATTGCTCTATCAACTAGGCAGTGCTCTCCTCTGCTGATTCCCAATAGTGATAATAATAACAATTTCAGAACATAATTCTTTCTGACTCCCAAGGCCAGAGTAAGCGCTCAATAAATACGATTGATTGATTGATTGATTGCTCTATCAACTAGGCAGTGCTCTCCTCTGCTGATTCCCAATAGTGATAATAATAACAATTTCAGAACATAATTCTTTCTGACTCCCAAGGCCAGAGTAAGCGCTCAATAAATACGATTGATTGATTGATTGATTGCTCTATCAACTAGACAGTGCTCTCCTCTGCTGATTCCCAATAGTGATAATAGTAACAATTTCAGAACATAATTCTTTCTGACTCCCAAGGCCAGAGTAAGCGCTCAATAAATACGATTGATTGATTGATTGCTCTATCAACTAGACAGTGCTCTCCTCTGCTGATTCCCAATAGTGATAATAATAACAATTTCAGAACATAATTCTTTATGACTCCCAAGGCCAGAGTAAGTGCTCAATAAATACGATTGATTGATTGATTGCTCTATCAACTAAGTGCTCTCTGCTGATTCCCAATAGTGATAATAATAACAATTTCAGAACATAATTCTTTCTGACTCCCAAGGCCAGAGTAAGCACTCAATAAATATGATTGATTGATTGATTGCTCTATCAACTAGACAGTGCTCTTCTCTGCTGATTCACAATAGTGATAATAATAACAATTTTCTTAGGCACTTACTACATGCCAAGAGCCGGGATGGGGGCAAGTCGGATTGGACACAGTCCCCGTCCCACGGGGGGCTCGCAGTCTTCAGCCCCATTCTACAGAGGAGGGAACTGAGGCCCAGAGAAGTGAAGTGACTTCGCTTCAGTGCAGCGTGGCTCAGTGGAAAGAGCCCGGGCTTTGGAGTCAGAGGTCATGGGTTCGAATCCCGGCTCCACCGCATGTCTGCTGTGTGACCTTGGGGCAAGTCACCTCACTTCTCTGAGCCTCAGTGACCTCATCCAGATTATGGGGATTAAGACTGTAAGCCCCACGTGGGACAACTTGATCACCTTGTATTCCCCCCCAGCGCTTAGAACAGTGTTCTGCACATAGTAAGCGCTTAACAAATGCCATCATTATTATTATTATTATTAAGTGACACTTCCGGCCTCTGGCCAGGAATGCCCTCCCTCCTCAAATCCCCCAGACGCTGACTCTGAAGCCTTACTGAAGGCCCACCTCTTCCCAGAGGCCTTCCCTGACTAAATCCCCCTTTTCCTGTATATATGTATATATATATATATATATATATATATGTACATATTTATTACTCTATTATTTATTTTACTTGTACCTATTTATTCTACTTATTTTATTTTGTTAGTATGTTTGGTTTTGTTTCTCTGTCTCCCCCTTCTAGACTGTGAGCCCGCTGTTGGGTAGGGACTGTCTCTATGTTGCCAGCTTGGACTTCCCAAGCGCTTAGTACAGTGCTCTGCACACAGTAAGCGCTCAATAAATACGATTGATTGATTGATTCCTCGTCTCCCACTCGCTTCCACATCCCCCTGAATCTCTTCCTTTGCTCTTCCCCCGTCTCTCTGCCTCACGCCACTTATTATGTCCATCTGTCTCATTTTATTTATTTATATTCATGCGTATTTACTTGTATTGATGTCTGTCTCCTTCCACCCACCCCCAAGACTGTGAGCTCATTGTGGAGAAAGATTGTCTCTCTTTATGGCTGTACCATCCTTTCCCAAGCGCTTAGTCCATTGCGCTGCACAGAGTAAGTGCTCAATAAATACGACTGAATGAATGAATGATAATAATAATGGTATTTATTAAGCACTTACAATGTGCAAAGCGGTGTTCTAAGCGCTGGGGGAATACGAGGCGATCAGGTTGTCCCACCTGGGGCTCACAATCTTCATCCCCATTTTCCAGATGAGGTAACTGTGGCACAGAGAAGCTGAGTGTCATAATAATAATAATAATAATAATAATAATAATAATAATAATAATAATGCCATTTATTAAGCGCTTACAATGTGCAAAGCACTGTTCTCAGTGCTGGGGGAATACGAGGCGATCAGTTTGTCCCACGTGGGGTTCACAAACTTCATCCCCATTTTCCAGATGAGGTAACTGTGGCACAGAGAAGCTGAGTGACTTAATAATAATAATAATAATGATGAAGCTGTGACTCAATAATAATAATAATAATGATAATAATGATGACACTTATTAAGCCCTTACTATGTGCAAAGCACTGTTCTAAGCGCTAGTGGAATACGAGGTGATCAGGTTGTCCCACCTGGGGCTCACAATCTTCATCCCCATTTTCCAGATGAGGTAACTGTGGCACAGAGAAGCTGAGTGACATAATAATAATAATAATAATAATAATAATAACAATGGCATTTATTAAGCCCTTCCTATGTGCAAAGCACTGTTCTAAGCGCTGGTGGAATATAAGGCGATCAGGTTGTCCCACGTGGGGCTCACAATCTTCATCCTCATTTTCCAGATGAGGTAACTGTGGCACAGAGAAGCTGAGTGACTTAATAATAATAATAATAATGATGAAGCTGTGACTCATTAATAATAATAATAATGATAATAATGATGACACTTATTAAGCCCTTACTATGTGCAGAGCACTGTTCTAAGCACTGGTGGAATACGAGGTGATCAGGTTGTCCCACCTGGGGCTCACAATCTTCATCCCCATTTTCCAGATGAGGTAACTGTGGCACAGAGAAGCTGAGTGACATAATAATAATAATAATAATAATAATGGCATTTATTAAGCCCTTCCTATGTGCAAAGCACTGTTCTAAGCGCTGGTGGAATATAAGGCGATCAGGTTGTCCCACGTGGGGCTCACAATCTTCGTCCCCATTTTCCAGATGAGGTAACTGTGGCACAGAGAAGATGAGTGACTTAATAATAATAATAATAATAATAATAATAATAATAATAATGGCATTTATTAAGTGCTTACTATGTGCAAAACACTGTTCTAAGCGCTGGTGGAACACCAGGTGATCAGGTTGTCCCAAGTGGGGCTCACAATCTTCATCCCCATTTTCCAGATGAGGTAACTGTGGCACAGAGAAGCTGAGTGACTGAATTATAATAATAGTAATAATAATCATAATAATGGCATTTATTAAGCGCTTACTATGTGTAAAGCACTATTCTCAGCACGGGGGGAATACGAGGCGATCAGGTTGTCGCACGTGGGGCTCACAATCTTCATCCCCATTTTCCGGATGAGGTAACTGTGGCACAGAGAAGCTGACTTAATAATAATAATAATAATAGTCATGGCATTTATTAAGTGCTTACTATGTGCAAAGCACTGTTCTCAGCGCTGGGGGAATACAAGATGATCAGGTTGTCCCATGTGGGGCTCACAATCTTCATCCCCATTTTCCAGATGAGGTAACTGTGGCACAGAGAAGCTGAGTGACTTAATGATAATAATAATGATGATGATGCCATTTATTAAGCCCTTCCTATGTGCAAAGCACTGTTCTAAGCGCTGGTGGACTATAAGGCGATCAGGTTGTCCCACGTGGGGCTCACAATCTTCATCCCCATTTTCCAGATGAGGTAACTGTGGCATAGAGAAGATGAGTGACTTAATTATAACAATAATCAGTCAATCGTATTTATTGAGCGCTTACTGTGTGCAGAGCACTGTACTAAGCGCTTGGGAAGTCCAAGTTGGCAACATATAGAGACGGTCCCTACCCAACAGTGGGCTCACAGTCTAGAAGACTAGATGAGGTCACTGAGGCCCAGAGAAGCTGAGCGACTCGCCCAAAGTCACCCAGCCAACAGGTGGCGGAGCCGGAATTAGAACCCACGACCCGTGAACCCCCCAAGCCCGGGCTCTTTCCACTGAGCCACGCTGCTTCTCATACTCAATCAATCACGCTGCTTCTCATAATCAGCGCTTAGAACAGTGCTTTGCACATAGTAAGCGCTTAACAAATGCCACCATTATTATTATTATCAATCAATCAATCAATCAATCAATCGTATTTATTGAGCGCTTACTGCGTGCAGGGCACTGTACTAAGCGCTTGGGAAGTCCAAGTTGGCAACATATAAGGAATGAATGAGTGACCTGACCTTGTGACTCATCATCATCAATCATGAATCGCATTTATTGAGCGCTTACTGTGTGCAGAGCACTGTACTAAGCGCTTGGGAAGTACATATAGAGTCAGTCCCTACCCAACAGTGGGCTCACAGTCTAAAAGACTCCTAAACTCTCTCCAGCAGGCCATGCTGCCTGCTTCCCGGTAGCTCATGGAGCTGGAGAACAAGAACGAAAGATCATTTTATTTCCTGTTTGGGCTCACCACATATTTCCCACGTTTTTCCCCCTCCTGGGAAACCGGGTCCTTAATTGGGAAGGTTTAGGAGATGACGTGCAGTGGGAATTTTCTTCTACAACGCGATGGCAGAACACTACTGCCCCCTGTTGGACAACTCCCAGAAGCATGCCAGGCCCCGCCATCCCTGATCACTTTTTCTCTTCTTTGTCCTTTTTTGATATTATTTCTCCATAATCATATTAATCCTGGTATCTGTTAATGATAATAATAATATTATTAAGCGCTTACTATGTGCAAAGCACTGTTCTGAGCGCTGGGAAAGTTACCAGGAGATCAGATTGTCCCTCAGCGGGCTCGCAGTCTTAATCCCCATTTTACAGATGAGGCCCAGAGAAGTTACGTGACTTGCCCAAAGTCACACAGCGGACAATTGGCAGAGCCGGGATTCGAACCCCTGACCCCTGACTCCAAAGCCCGGGCTCTTTAAGCTGACCCGCAAACGATGGGATTTGTTAATGACAATGATGGTATTCGTTAAGGGGAAGCAGTGTGGCTCAGTGGAAAGAGCCCGGGCTTTAGAGGCAGAGGTCATGGGTTCAAATCCTGCCTCTGCCGCTTGTCAGCTGGGTGATTTGGGGCAAGTCACGTAACTTCTCTGGGCCTCAGTTCCCTCATCTGGAAAATGGGGATGAAGACTGTGAGCCCCACGTGGGACAACCTGATCACCTTATAACCGCCCCAGCACTTAGAACAGTGCTTTGCACATAGTAAGCACTTAATAAATACCATCATTATTATTATTATTATTATTAAGCACTTACTATCAAGTGCCTTTCATTCATTCATTCATTCATTCAATCGTATTTATTGAGCGCTTACTGTGTGCAGAGCACCGTACTAAGCACTTGGGAAGTCCAACTTGGCAACATTTAGAGGTGCTCCCTACCCAACAGTGGGCTCACTGTCTAGAAGGATCTGGGTTCTAATCCCGGCTCTGCCAATTGTCAGCTGTGTGACTTTGGGCAAGTCACTTCACTTCCCTGGGCCTCAGTTAACTCATCTGGAAAATGGGGATGAAGACTGTGAGCCCCCGTGGGACAACCTGATCACCTTGTAACCTCCCCAGCGCTTACAACAGTGCTCTGCACATAGTAAGTGCTTAATAAATGCCATTATTATTATGATTATCATTTACTTTATCTGTAAATCGGGATTAGCGCAGCGCTTAGTACAGTGCTCTGCACACAGTAAGCGCTCAATAAGTACGATTGAATGAATGAAGCAGTGTGGCTCAGTGGGAAGAGCCCGGGCTTGAGTGTCCCAGGTCGTGGATTCAAATCCCTGCTCCGCCACTTGTCAGCTGTGTGACTTTGGGCAAGTCACTTCACTTCTCTGTGCCTCAGTTCCCTCATCTGGATAATGGGGATGAAGACTGTGAGCCCCACGTGGGACAACCTGATCACCTTGTAACCTCCCCAGCGCTTAGAACAGTGCCTTGCACATAATAAATGTCATTATCATTATTATTATTTTATTATTATTAATGGTATGCAGTGTGGCTCAGTGGAAAGAGCCCGGGCTTGGGAGTCAGAGGTCGTGGGTTCAAATCCAGACTCCGCCGCTTGTCAGCCGTGTGACTTTGGGCAAGTCACTTAATAATAATAATGATGGCATTCGTTAAATGCGTACTGTGTGCGAAGCACTGTTCTAAGCGCTGGGGGGATACAAGGTGATCAGGTTGTCCCACGTGGGGCTCAGTCTTAATCCCCATTTTACGATGAGGTCACTGAGGCCCAGAGAAGTGAAATGACTTGCCCAACGTCACACAGCTGACAAGTGGTGAAGAAGCAGCATGGCTCAGTGGAAAGAGCCCGGGCTTGGGAGTCAGAGGTCATGGGTTCAAATCCCGCCTCCGCCGCTTGTCAGCTGTGTGACTTTGGGCAAGTCACTTCACTTCTCTGTGCCTCATTTACCTCACCTGGAAAACGGGGATGAAGACTGTGAGCCTCCCGTGGGACAACCTGATCACCTTGTAACCTCCCCAGCGCTCAGAACAGTGCTTTGCACATAGTAAGCGCTTAATAAATGCCATTATTATTATTAAGTAGTGGAGCCGGGATTAGAACCCAGGACCTCTGACTCCCAAGCCCGGGCTCTTTCCACTAAGCCTGTAAAGTGTTATGTGTCAAGCACCGTTCTAAGCGCTGGGGGAGTTGCAAGGTGATCGGGTTGTCCCACGTGGGGCTCACAGTCTTTATCCCCATTTGACAGATGAGGGAACTGAGGCACAGAGAAGTGAAGTGGCTTGCCCGAGGTCACACAGCCGATCAGTGGCGGCGTCAGGGTTAGAACCCACGTCCTCTGACTCTCAAGCCTGGGATAATAATAACAATAATGGCATTTGTTAAGCGCTTACTAGGTGCCAAGCACTGTTCTAAGCACTAGGGAGGTTACAAGGTGATCAGGTTGTCCCAAGGGGGGCTCACAGTCTTAATCCCCATTTGACAGATGAGGGAACTGAGGCCCAGAGAAGTGAAATGACTTGCCCAAAGTCACACAGCCGATAAATGGCGGAATCAGGGTTAGAACCCACGTCCTCTGACTCTCAAGCCTGGGATAATAATAATAATAATAATGATGGCATTTGTTAAGCGCTTACTATGTGCAAAGCACTGTTCTAAGCGCTGGGGAGGTTACAAGGTGATCAGGTTGTCCCACGTGGGGGCTCACAGTCTTCATCCCCATTTTACAGATGAGGGAACTGAGGCCCAGAGAAGTGAAGTGACTTGCCCAAAGTCACACAGCTGACGATTGGCAGAGCCGGGATTTGAACTCATGACCCCTGACTCCAAAGCCCGGGCTCTTGCCACGGAGCCACGCTGCTTCTCTGTTAAACACTTACTATGTGTCAAAGTGCTAATTGGGTCGGACACAGTCCCTGTCCCACGTGGGGCTCATGGTCTTCATGTCCATTTTACAGATGAGGGGACTGAGGCCCGGGGAAGTGAAGCAACATGGCTTTGTGAAAAGAGCTCGGGCTTGGAAGTCAGAGGATGTGGGTTCTAATCACGAGAAGCAGCGTGGCTCAGTGGAAAGAGCCCGGGCTTTGGAGTCAGGGGTCATGGGTTCAAATTCCGGCTCTGCCAATTGTCAGCTGTGTGACTTTGGGCAAATCACTTAACTTCTCTGTGCCTCAGTTACCTCATCGGTCAAACGGGGATTAAGACTGTGAGCCCCCCGTGGGACAACCTGCTCTCCTTGTAACCTCCCCAGGGCTTAGAACAGTGCTTTGCACATAGTAAGCGCTTATTAAATGCCATTATTATTATTATTATGGCTCCACCACTTAATAATAATAATTATGGTATTTGATAAGCACTTACTATGTGCCAGGCACTGTACTAAGCGCTGGTGTGGATACAAGCAAATTGGGTTGGACACAGTTCCTGTCCCACTTGGAGTTTGCTGTCTCGATCCCCATTTTCCAGATGAGGGAACTGAGGCCCAGAGAATAATAATAATAATAACAGCATTTATTAGGCGCTTACTATGTGCAAAGCACTGTTCTAAGCGCTGGGGAGGTTACAAGGTGATCAGGTTGTCCCATGGGGAGCTTAAGGAATGAAGACTGTGAGCCCCACGTGGGACAACCTTGATGACCTTGTATTTCCCACCCCACCCCCAGCGCTTAGAACAGTGCTTGGCACATAGTAAGCGCTTAACAAATACCAACATTGTTATTATTATTCTCTGGGCCTCAGTTCCCGCATCTGTAAAGTGGGGATGAAGACTGTGAGCCCCACAGGGAACAACCTGATGAACTTGTACCTAGCCCAACGCTTAGAAGAAGGGAACACAAGAGAAACAGCGTGACTAGTGGAAAGAGCCCGGGCTTTGGAGTCAGAGGTCATGGGTTCAAATCCCGACCCCACCCATTGTCAGCTGTGTGATTTGGGGCAAGTCGCTTAACTTCTCTGGGCCTCAGTTACCTCATCTGTCAAATGGGGATTAAGACTGTGAGCCCCAAGGGGGACAACCTGATGAACTTGTATCCAGCCCAACGCTTAGACGAAGGGAACGCAAGAGAAGCAGCGTGGCTAGTGGAAAGAGCCCGGGCTTTGGAGTCAGAGGTCATGGGTTCAAATCCCGACCCCACCCATTGTCGGCTGCGTGATTTTGGGCAAATCGCTTAACTTCTCTGGGCCTCAGTTACCTCATCTGTCAAATGGGGATTAAGACTGTGAGCCCCACGTGGGACAACCCGATCACCTTGTAACCTCGCCAGCGCTTAGAACAGTGTTTTGCACATGGTAAGCACTTAACAAATGCTATCATTATTATTATTAGAACAGTGCTTGGCACATCGTAAGCGCTTCCCAGACTGAGCCCCTTCCTTCCTCTCCCTCTCGTTCCCTCTCCATCCCCCCATCTTACCTCCTTCCCTTCCCCACAGCACCTGTATATATGTTTGTACATATTTATTACTCTATTTATTTATTTATTTTACTTGTTCATATCTATTCTATTTATTTTATTTTGTTAGTATGTTTGGTTTTGTTCTCTGTCTCCCCCTTTTAGACTGTGAGCCCACTGTTGGGTAGGGACCGTCTCTATATGTTGCCAACTTGGACTTCCCAAGCGCTTAGTACAGTGCCCTGCACACAGTAAGCACTCAATAAATACAATTGATTGATTGATTGATTGATTGAATCCCTATTTTACAGGTGAGGTAACTGAAGCACAGAGAAGTTAAGTGACTTGCCCAAAGTCACACAGCTGACAAGTGGCGGAGCGTCTCTCTATGTTACCGACTTGGACTTCCCAAGCGCTTAGTCCAGTGCTCTGCACACAGTGAGCCCTCAATAGATACGATTGGATGAATGAATGAATATTATTACTATTACTATTCCACCCAACCTCCCACAGCACCCGTATATATGTTTGTACATATTTATTACTCTATTTATTTATTTTACTTGTACATATTTATTCCATTTATTTTATTTGGTTTATATGTTTTGTTTTGTTGTCTGTCTCCCCCTTCTAGACTGTAAAGCCCCTGTTGGGTAGGGACCCTCTCTATATGTTGCCGACTTGTACTTCCCAAGCGCTTAGTCCAGTGCTCTGCACACAGTAAGCGCTCAATAAATACGATTGAATGAATGAATGAATGACCCCAAAGCCCGGGCTCTTTCCACTGAGCCACACTGCTTCTCAGCAAGAAGTGAAGTATTAAATGCACATAGTATGCATTTAATAAATGCCACAGTTATTATTAAGTGACCTACCCAAGGTCTCACGGCAGATTAATAATAATAATAATAATAATAATAATAATAATAATAGTAATAATTCTGCGATTTGTTGAGTGCTTACTGTGTGCCAGGCCCTGTTTTAAGCCCTGGGGGAGATGCAAGATAATCAGGTTGGACACAGTCCCTGTCCCACGGGGGGCTCACAGTCTTATTCCCCATTTTACAGATGAGGGAACTGAAGCTCAGAGAATTTTAGGGACTTGCCCAAATAATAATGATGGCATTTATCATGCGTTTACTATGTGCCAAGCACTGTTCTAAGCGGTGGGGGAGATGCAAGGTCATCAGGTTGTGGGGCTCGCAATCTCCATCCCCATTTTACAGATGAGGCCACTGAGGCCCAGAGAAGTGAAGTGACATGCCCAAGGTCACACAGCTGACAAGCGGCTGAGTCGGGATTAGAACCCACGACCTCTGACTCCCAAGCCCGGGCTCTTTCCACTGAGCCACGCTGCTTCTCACAGCAGACGAATGGCGGAGGCGGGATTTGATTAGAACCTGTTCACTTGATGAGCGATGTGTGGGCATCACTGTTAGATCGTTCTATTCCGTGATTTGATTGCCAAAGAATCTCACCTAATTTATTTAATAATAATAATAATAATAATAATGGCATTTGTTAAGTGCTTACTATGTGCCAAGCACTGTTCTAAACACTGGGGAGGATACAAGGTGCTCAGGTTGTCTCAAGGGGGGGCTCACAGTCTTCATCCCCATTTTCCAGATGAGGGAACTGAGGCCCAGAGAAGTGAAGTGACTTGCCCAAAGTCACACAGCTGACAAGTGGCGGAGCCGGGATTTGAACCCACGACGTTGGACTCCCAAGCCCGGGCTCTTTCAACTGAGCCCTGCTGCTTCTCTAATCTGTAAGCTCATTATGGACAGGGAATATGTTGCCAACTTGTACTTCCCAAGAGCTTAGTACAGTGCTCTGCACACAATAAGCACTCGATAAATATGATTGAATGAATTAATAATAATAATAATAATAATAATGGTATTTGTTAAGTGTATACTATGTGCCAAGCACTGTTCTAAGCACTGGGGAGGTTACAAGGTGATCAGGTTGTCCCACGTGGGGCTCACAGTCTTCATCCCCATTTTACAGATGAGGGAACTGAGGCACAGAGAAGTGAAGTGACTTGCCCAAAGTCACCCAGCTGACAAGTGGCAGAGCCGGAATTTGATCCCACGACTTCGGACTCCCAAGCCCGGACTCTTTCCACTGAGCCGTGCTGCTTCTCTAATCTGTAAGCTCATTATGGACAGGAAATAATAATAATAACAATAATAATGGTATTTGTTAAGTGCTTATTATGTGCAAAGCACTGTTCTAAGTGCTGGGGAGTTTCCAGTGCTTAGTACAGTGCTTTGCACATAGTAAGAGCTTAATGAATGCCATCGTATTATTATTATTATTATTACAAGGTGATCAGGTTGTCCCACGTGGGGCTCACAGTCTTCATCCCCATTTTCCAGATGAGGTCACTGAGGCACAGAGAAGTGAAGCGACTTGCCCAAAGTCACCCAGCCGACGAGTGGCGGAGCCGGGATTTGAACCCATCAATCAATCGATCGTATTTATTGAGCGCTTCCTGTGTGCAGAGCACTGGACTAAGCGCTTGGGAAGTCCAAGTTGGCAACATCTAGAGACGGTCCCGACCCAACAGTGGGCTCACAGTCTAGAACCCATGACCTCTGACTCCAAAGCCCGTGCCCGTGGAATGCCCTCCCTTCTCAAATCCCACTGAAAACTACTCTCCCCCCACTTCAAAGCCTTCCTGAAGGCCCACCTCCTCCTCCCAGAGGCCTTCCCTGACTGCACCCTCCTTTCCTCTTCTCCCACTCAATCAGTCAATCAATCGTATTTATTGAGCGTTTACTGTGTGCAGAGCACTGTACTAAGCGCTTGGGAAGTCCAAGTTGGCCACATATAGAGACAGTCCCTACCCAACAGTGGGCCTCATCCTCATCCTCATCCTCATCCTTCCAAATACTTGCTCCCTTTTCTCTCCCCCTCCCAGCCCCTCACCGTTTATGGACATATCGGTCATTTTATTAATTTGTATCTTTGCCTGTCTCCCCCACCCTAGATTGCTAACTCACTGTGGGCAGGGAATAATAATAATAACGATGGTATTTGTTAAGCGCTTACTAGGTGCCAAGCACTGTTCTAAGCGCTGGGGTTCATTCATTCATCCAATCGTATTTATTGAGCACTTACTGTGTGCAGGGCACTGTTCTAAGCGCTTGAGAAGTACCAGTCGGCAACAAGTCGGTACAAGTTGACACAAGGTGATCAGGTTGTCCCCCGTTGGGCTCACAGTCTTCATCCCCATTTGGCAGATGAGGTAACTGAGGCCCAGAGAAGTTAAGTGGCTTGCCCTAAGTCACACAGCTGATAAGTGGCGGAGCCGGGATTAGAACCCACGACCTCTGACTCCCACGCTCGGGCTCCTTCCGTTAAGCCACGCTGCTTCCCTACGAATGCCGCTGTTTATTGTCGTATTGTACATTCCCAAGTGCTTAGTACAGTGCTCTGCACACAATAAACGCTCAATAAATAGCGGCGTGGCTCAGTGGAAAGAGCACGGGCTTTGGAGTAGAGGGCACGGGTTCGAATGCAGGCTCTGCCAATTGTCAACTGTGTGACTTTGGGCAGGTCACTTCACTTCTCTGGGCCTCTGTTACCTCATCTGTCAAATGGGGATTAAAACTGTGAGCCTCCCATGGGGCAACCTGATCACCTTGTAACCTCCCCAGCGCTTAGAACAGTGCTTGGCACATAGTAAGCGCTTAATAAATGCCATTACTATTATTATTATTAAATACAATTGAATGAATGAATGAATAAACAGACGCATCCCCTGCCCACAGCGAGCTTACAGTCTAGAGCCGAAGGGGCAGGTGAGGTGGTTTGAGGGGCTAGGGGTTATTACCCCCATTTCATAGATGAGGTAACCGAGGCACAGAGAAGTCATTCGACCATTCAATCAATCAATCGTACTTATTGAGCCTGTACCATGTGCAGAGCACAATTTAATGATAATAATGATGGCATTTATTAAGTGCTTACTATGTGCTAAAGCACTGTTCTAAGCGCTGGGGAGGTTACAAGGTGATCAGGTTGTCCCACAGGGGGCTCACAGTCTTCATCCCCATTTTCCAGATGAGGGAACTGAGGCCCAGAGAAGTGAAGTGACTTGCCCAAAGTCTCACAGCTGACAATTGGCAGAGCAGGGATTTGAACCCATGACCTCTGACTCCAAAGCCCATCTTCTTTCAACTGAGTCACGCTGCTTCTCATTTAATAATAATAATGGCATTTATTAAGTGCTTACTATGTGCAAAGCACTCTTCTAAGCACCAAGGAGGTTACAAGGTGATCAGATTGTCCCACAGGGGGCTCACGGTATTAATCCCCATTTTACAGTTGAGGTAACTGAGGCCCAGAGAAGTGAAGTGAGCCCACTGTTGGGTAGGGACCGTCTCTATATCTTGCCAACTTGTACTTCCCAAGCGCTTAGTACAGTGCTCTGCACACAGTAAGTGCTCAATAAATACGATTGAATGAATGAATGAATGAAGTGACTTGCCCAAAGTTTCCCAGCTTACAAACGGCGGAGCCGGGATTTGAACGCATGACCTCTGACTCCAAAGTCCATCCTCTTTCCATCTCGATGGGGATCGAGAAGCAGCGTGGCTCAGTGGAAACAGCCCGGGCTTTGGAGTCAGTGGTCCTGGGTTCAAATCCTGACTCCGCCAATTGTCAGCTGCATGACCTTGGGCAAGCCACTTCACTTCTCTAGGCCTCAGTTACCTCATCTGTAAAACGTGGGTTGACTGTGAGCCCCCCCGTGGGACAACCTGATCACCTTGTATCCCCCCAGCACTTAGAACAGTGCTTTGCACATAGTAAGCACTTAATAAATGCCATTATTATTATTATTATTATTTCCACTGAGCCACGCTGCTCCTCATTTAGCCAATCAGTCAGTCAGTTGTATTTATTGAGCACTTACTGTGTGCAGAGCACTGTACCAAACACTTGGGAGATATATACAAATATCTATATATATGGTTAGGGTGTATATATACACCTGTAAATATGTATATATGTTTGCACGTATTTATTACTCTATTTCACTTGTACATATTTATTCTATTTATTTTATTTTGTTAATATGTTTGGTTTTGTTCTCTGTCTCATCATCAATCGTATTTATTGAGCGCTTACTGTGTGCAGAGCACTGTACTAAGCGCTTATAAGACTAAGAAGTCTCCCCCTTCTAGACTGTGAGCCCACTGTTGGGTAGGGACCGTCTCTAGATGTTGCCAACTTGGACTTCCCAAGCGCTTAGTCCAGTGCTCTGCACATAGTAAGCGCTCAATAAATACGATTGATTGATTGATTGATGATTGATTGATTGATTGAGAGTCCAATCTAACGATATAACAGTCACGCTCCCTGCCAACCACCCCCAGAACGATGGCAGATGGAGAGCGGGACCTTCCGGGAGAGATGCGACCACGGCGTCACTAAGGGTCGGGGACCACTCGACCACATAAGACGCGACCCTGCCCGCAGAAAGCTGACAGTCTAGAGGGGGGGACACATTAATAGAAATCAATAAATGACGGATTTGGAAATTACTGCTGTGGGGCTGAGGGAAAGGTGAAAAAAAAGGGAAAAAATCCAGGTGTAAGGGAGATGCAGAAGGGAGCGGGGAACTCAATCAATCAATCAATCAATCAATCGTATTTATTGAGCGCTTACTGTGTGCTGAGCACTGTACTAAGCACTTGGGAAGTACAATTAAGCGTTAGGTTTGAGGTTTCCTGGGTCATTTAGAATCCCAGACCATCAGCGATGCTTAGTTAGTGGCTAGAGCCCAGGGCTGTGGGTCAGAAGGTCATGGGTTCTAATCCCGTCTCCGCCACTTATCTACTGTCTACTTGTCTACTGTGAAGCAGAGTGACTCAGTGGAAAGAGCCCAGGCTTTGGAGTCCGAGGTCATGGGTTCAAACCCCGGCTCTGCCAACTGTCAGCTGTGTGACTTTGGGCCAGTCGCTTCACTTCTCTGGTCCTCAGTTATCTCATCTGTAAAATGGGGATGAAGACTGTGAGCCCCCCGAGGGACAACCTGATCAGCTTGTAACCTCCCCAGCGCTTAGAACAGTGCTTTGCACATAGTAAGTGCTTAATAAATGCCATTATTATTATTATTATTATTATTACTGTGTGACCCTGGGCTAGTCACTTCACTTCCTTGGGCCTCAGTGACCTCATAATAATAATAATGATGGCACTTATTAAGTGCTTACTATGTGCAAAGCACTGTTCTAAGTGCTGGGGGGGTTACAAGGTGATCAGGCAGTCCCATGTGGGGTTCACAGTCTTAATCCCCATTTTTACAAATGAGGTAACTGAGGCACAGAGAAGTGAAGCGACTTGCCCAAAGTCAAACAGCTGCCAAGTGGCGGAGCCGGGATTTGAACCCAGGACCTCTAACTCCAAAGCCCGGGCTCTTTCTACTGGGCCACGCTGCTTACTCATCTGGAAAGTGGGGATTGAGACTGTGAGCCCCACATGGGACAGGAACTGTGTCCAATCTGATTTGCTTGTATCCCTCCCAGTGCTTAGTATAGTGCCTGGCATATAGTAAGCGCTTAACAAGTACCATAAAAAAGAGCTTATTCATTCAATCATACTTATTGAGTGCTTACTCTGAGCAGAGCACTGTACTAAGAGATTGGGAGAGTACAATACAACAGTACTGTATTGTACTTGGTGGGCTGCTCCTCTGCCTCATTCATTCATTCAATTGTATTTATTGAGTGCTTACTGTGTGCAGTGCACTGTACTAAGCGCTTGGGAAGTACAAGTCGGCAACATATAGAGACGGTCCCTTCCCAACGACGGGCTCACAGTCTAGAAGGGGGAGACAGAGAACAAAACAAAACATGTAGACAGGTGTCAAAATCATCAGAGCAAATAGAATTATGGCTATATGCACATCATTAACAAAATGAATGGAATAGTGAATATTCATTCATTTCATTCAACTCGTTCAATCGTATTTCTTGAGCTCTTACTGTGTGCAGAGCACTGTACTAAGTGCTTGGGAAGTCCAAGTCGGCAACATATAGAGACGATCCCTACCCAACAGCGGGCTCACAGTCTAGAAGGGGGAGACAGAGAACAAAACAAAACATATTAACAAAATAAAATAAATAGAATAAATATGTACACGTAAAATAAATTCATTCATTCATTCAATCACATTTACTGAACGCTTACTGTGTGCAGAGCACTGGACTAAGTGCTTGGGAAGTCCAAGTTGGCAACATCTAGAGACGGTCCCTACCCAACAGCGGGCTCACAGTCTAGAAGGGGGAGACAGATGACAAAACAAAACAAATTAACAAAATAAAATAAATAGAATAAACGTGTACAAGTAAAATAAATTCACTCATTCAATTGTATTTACTGAGTGCTTACTGTGTGCAGAGCACTGTACTAAGTGCTTGGGAAGTCCAAGTCAGCAACACATAGAGATGATCCCTACCCAACAGCGGGCTCAAAGTCTAGAAGGGGGAGACAGATGACAAAACAAAACAAATTAACAAAATAAAATAAATAGAATAAACATGTACAAGTAAAATAAATTCATTCATTCAGTCGTATTTACTGAGTGCTTACTGTGTGCAGAGCACTGTACTAAGCGCTTGGGAAGTCCAAGTTGGCAACATATAGAGACGATCCCTACTCAACAGCGGGCTCACAGTCTAGAAGGGGAAGACAGACGAGAAAAAAAAAACATATTAACAAAATAAAATAAATAGAACAAGTAAAATAAATAGTCATAAATCTGTACAAATATATACAAGTGCCATGGGGAGGGGAAGGAGGTGTGGGGAGGGGGCATAGGGAGGGGGAGAGGAAAAAGGGAGCTCAGTGTGGGAAGGCCTCCTGGAAGAGGTGAGCTCTCAGTAGGGCTTTGAAGGGAGGAAGAGAGCGTGTTTGGCGGATGTGCGGAGGGAAAGAATTCCAGGCCCGGGGAAGGACGCTGGCCGGGGGTAGACGGCAGGATGGGTGAGAAGGAGGCCCAGGGAGGAGGTGAGCGGTGGCAGAGGAGCGGAGGGTGCGGGCTGGGCTGGAGAAGGACAGAAGGGAGGGGAGGGACGAGGGGGCGAGGGGATGGATGGACAGCCTGGAAGCCCAGGGTGAGGAGTTTCTGCCTGATGCGCAGATTGATTGGTAGCCACTGGAGATTTTTGAGGAGGGGAGTGACAGGCCCAGAGCGTTTCTGGACAAAGATAATCCGCGCAGCAGCATGAAGTATGGATTGAAGTGGAGAGAGACATGAGGATGGGAGATCAGAGAGAAGGCTGATACAGTCATCCAGACGGGATAGGATGAGGGATTGAACCAGCAAGGTAGCAGTTTGGATGGAGAGGAAAGAGCGGATCTTGGCGATGTTGTGGAGGTGAGACCGGCAGGTTTTGGTGACGGATTGGAGAACTTATTCACTCCCATGGCTTCAGCAACTACCTCTATGCAGTTGATTCCCAAATCTCCCTCTCCAGCCCTGATCTCTCTCCCTCTCTGCAGTCTCGCATTTCCTCCCGCCTTCAAGACATCTCTCCTTGACTGTCCTCCATCACTTCAAGCTTAACATGTCCAAAACAGAGCTCCTTATCTTCCCACCCAACCCCGGTCCTCCCCATGACTTTCCCATCACTGTAGATGGCACCACCCTCCTTCCTGTCTCACCAGCTCATTCATTCATTCATTCATTCATTCATTCATTCATTCATTCAATTGTATTTATTGAGCGCTTACTGTGTGCAGAGCGCTTGGGAAGTACAAGTTGGCAACATATAGAGAAGGTCCCTACCCAACAGGGGGCTCACAGTCTAGAAGGGGGAGTCTGAGAACAAAACAAAACATATTAACAAAATAAAATAAGTAGAATAAAAATGTACAAGTAAAATAAATAGAGTAATAAATATGTACAAACATATATACATACATATATACATACATATACATATATATATGTGTGTGTGTATATATATATATATATATATATGCATATATATATATATATGTTCTAAACTCTGGGGAGGATACAAGGTGATCAGGTTGTCCCACATGGGGCTCTCAGTCTTCATCCCCATTTTATAGATGAGGTCACTGAGGCTCAGTGAAGTGAAGTGACTTGCCCACAGTCACACAGCAGACATGTGGCGGAGTTGGGATTCGAACCCATTACCTCTGACTCCGAAACCCATGCTCTTTCCACTAAGCCACACTGTCGCTTGTCAGCTGTGTGACTGTGGGCAAGTCACTTCACTTCTCTGAGCCTCAGTGACCTCATCTATAAAATGGGGATGAAGACTGTGAGCCCCATGTGGGACAACCTGATCACCTTGTATCCTCCCCAGAGTTTAGAACATATATATACAATTTAGAACATATATATATAATCCCCATTTTACAGAAGAGGTAACTGAGGCTCAGAGAAGTGAAGTGACTTGCCCAATATCACACAGCAGACATGTGGCGGAGTTGGGATTCGAACTCATTACCTCTGACTCCAAAACCCATGCTCTTTCCACTAAGCCACACTGTCGCTTGTCAGCTGTGTGACTGTGGGCAAGTCACTTCACTTCTCTGAGCCTCAGTTACCTCTTCTGTAAAATGGGGATTAAGACTGTGATTCCCACGTGGGACAACCCGATCCCCTTATATTCCCCCCAGTGCTTAGAACAGTGCCTTGTACATAGTAAGCGCTCAACAAATGCCATCATTATTATTATTATTAAGCGATGAAGCTGGGATTTGAACCCAGTACAGCACCTGGCACATAGTTCAGGGCTCTGCACCCAATAAATGCTCAATAAATACCAAATATGGATTGATCCCTGTCTAAACTGTAAACTACTTAGAGGCAGGGACCGTGTCTTCCTCTCTCAAGCGCTTCGTCCAGTGCTCTGCACACAGAAAGTGCTCAATAAATAGCATTAACAAATACTAGTTATTTTTGATATTATTAGTTTGCCAAAATTTGGTTCTTATTTCAAGTATTCTCTGTGCCTTAAAAAAACAAAAACAAACACCAAAGTTCTTTCCCCTTTTCCATATTTTGTGGCTCAGTGGAAAGAGCACGGGCTTTGGAGTCGGGGGTCATGGGTTCAAATCCCGGCTCTGCCAACTGTCAGCTGTGTGACTTTGAGCCAGTCACTTCACTTCTCTGGGCCTCAGTTACCTCATCTGTAAAATGGGGATGAAAACTGGGAGCCCCCCGTGGGACAACCTCATCACCTTGTATCTACTCCAGCGCTTACAACAGTGCTTGGCACATAATAAGCGCTTAATAAATGCCATTATTATTATGATTATTATTATTATCATTATTCTCTGGGCCTCAGTTACCTCATCTGTAAAATGGGGGTGAAGACTGGGAGCCCCCCCGGGACAACCTGATCACCTTGTAACCTCCCCAGCGCGTAGAGCAGTGCTTTGCGCATAGTAAGCGCTTAATAAATGCCATTATTGTTATTATTATTATTGTTATTCTCTGGGCCTCAGTTACCTCATCTGTAAAATGGGGATGAAGACTGGGAGCCCCCCCGGGACAACCTGATCACCTTGTAACCTCCCCAGCGCGTAGAACAGTGCTTTGAGCATAGTAAGCGCTTAACAAATGCCATCATTATTATGATTATGATTATATTTAAGGAAAAACTTCCTTAAATTCGTTCCCTGAAGGCGGGCCGGGTTAGAGCAAACATTGGCCGCTAGGTGGCGCTGCCTCCAAACGCTTCGCATTCATTCATTCAATCGTATTTATTCATTCATTCAAATGTATTTATTGAGCGCTTACTGTGTGCACAGCACTGTACTAAGCGCTTGGGAAGTACAAGTTGGCAACATCTAGAGACGGTCCCTACCCAACAGCGGGCTCACAGTCTAGAAGTCTAACCTCCCCAGTGCTTAGAACAGTGCTTTGCACATAGTAAGCACTTAATAAAGGCCATTATCATTCCAGCACTTAGAACAGTGCTTTGCTCATTCATTCATTCAATCGTATTTATTGAGCGCTTACTGTGTGCAGAGCACTGTACTAAGCGCTTGGGAAGTACAAGTTGGCAACATATAGAGACAGTCGCTACCCAACAGTGGGCTCACAGACTAAAAAAGGGGGAGGAGGGGGAGAGTCATCCAGCCCTTAGAACAGTGCTTTGCACATAGTAAGCGCTTAATAAATGCCATCATTATTATTATTATTATTATTATTATTATTATTATTATTATTATGTGAGGAGGGAGGGCATTCCAAGCCAGAGGCAAGACATGAGCCAGGGGTTTTGGTGGCCAGATGGGCAAGATGGAGGTATTTGCCCAGAGGCCCAGAGAGGTCACAGGCTGATAAGCTTCAGAGGCCCAGCTGCACATGTTAGCTGGACACCCAAATGTTACATAATAATAAACATTATTGCCCTCATCATTATTATTATTATCTACCCCAGAGCTTAGAACAGTGCTGGCCACATAGTAAGCGCTTAACAAATGCCATCATCGTCATCATCATCATAGTAAGCACTTAGCCAGTACCATCATCGTTATTTTTATTATTATCTACCCCAGTGCTGAGAAATAGTGCTTGCCACATAGTAAGCGCTTAACAAATACCATCATCGTCGTCATCCTAGTAAGCACTTAGCCAATACCATTATTATTATTATTATTATTATCTAGTGCTGAGAAATAGTGTTTGCCACATACAAGTGCTTAGTACAGTGCTCTGCACACAGTAAGTGCTCAATAAATACAATCGATTGATTGATTAACAAATGCCATCATCGTTACCATCATCGAAGTAAGCACTTAGCAAATACCAACATCATCATTATTATTATTATTATTATTATCTACTCTATTGTCTACTCTTATCTATTATCTATTTGGTTATTCAGTAACGATAATAATAATACTGTTGATGGCATTTGTTAAGCACTTACTATGTGAAAAGCACTGTTCTAAGCGCTGGGGAGGTTATAAGGTGATCAGGTTGTCCCGGGGGGGCTCACAGTCTTAATCCCCATTTGACAGATGAGGGAACTGAGGCACAGAGAAGTGAAGTGACTTGCCCACAGTCACACAGCTGACAAGCAGCGAAGCTGGGATTTGAACCCAGTACAGAGCCTGACGCATAGCGTGGGTCAGTGGAACGAACACGGGCTTTGGAGTCAGAGGTTATGGGTTCGATTCCCGGCTCCCCCACCTGTCAGCTGTGTGACTTTGGGCAAGTCACTTCACTTCTCTGTGCCTCAGTGACCTCATCTGTAAAATGGGGATTAAGACTGTGAGCCCCCCATGGGACAACCTGATCACCTTGTAACCTCCCCAGCGCTTAGAACAGTACTTTGCACATAGCAAGCGCTTAATAAATGGCATCATTATTATTATTATTATTATTATTATTACTCCAGCGCTTAGAACAGTGCTTGCCACATAGTAAGCGCTTAACAAATACCCAGACTGAGCCCCCTCCTTCTTCTCCCCCTCCCCAACCCCCCGCCCTACCTCCTTCCCCTCCCCACAGCCCCTGTATATATGTTTGCACAGATGTATTACTTTATTATTTTACTTGTACATATTTACTATTCTATTTATTTTATTTTGTTAATAATTTTTGTTTTGTTGTCTGTCTCCCCCATCTAGACTGTGAGCCCATTGTTGTGTAGGGACCCTCTCTGTATGTTGCCAACTTGTACTTCCCAAGCGCTTAGTACAGTGCTCTGCACACAGTACATGCTCAATAAATACGATTGAATGAATGAAATACCATCATCATTATCATCATCATAGTAAGCGCTTAGCAAATACCATCATCATCATTATTATCATTATTATCTACCCCAGTGTTTAGAACAGTGCTTGCCAAATAGTAAGCACTTAACAAATACCATCTGTGAGCCCATTGCTTGGTAGGGACCATCTCTATATGTTGCTGACTTGTAGTTCCCAAGCGCTTAGTACAGTGCTCTGCACACAGTAAGTGCTCAATAAATACAATTGAATGAATTAATCATCATTATCATCATCATAATGCTTAGGGAAGCAGCGTGGCTCAGTGGGAAAGAGCCCGGGCTTTGGAGTCAGAGGTCATGAGTTCAAATCCCAGCTCCGCCACTTGTCAGCTGTGTGACTTTGGGCAAGTCACTTAACTTCCCTGTGCCTCAGTTCCCTCATCTGTAAAATGGGGATGAAGACTGTGAGCCCCACGTGGGACAACCTCATCACCTTGTATCCCCCAGCACTTAGAACAGTGCTTTGCACATAGTAAGCACTTAATAAATGCCATTATTAATTAATTAATTAATCATAGTAACTGCTTAGCATATCCCATCATCATCATTATTATTATCTACCCCAGTGCTTAGAACAGTGCTTGCCACATAGTAAGTGCTTAACAAATACCAACATCATTATCAGCATCATAGTAAGCACTTAGGAAATACCATCATCATTATTATTATTATTAAATCATTATCTACCCTAGCTTTTAGAACAGTGCTTGCCACATAAGCGCTTAACAAATACCATCATCATTATCATCATCATAGTAAGTGCTTAGCAAATACCATTATTATTATTATTATTACTATCTACCCCAGCTCTTAGAATAGTGCTTGCCACATAGTAAGCGCTTAACAAATACCATCATCGTTATCATCATCATCATAAAACGTTAGCAAATACCATTATTATTATTATTATTATCTACCCCAGTGCTTAGAACAGTGCTTGCCTCATAAGAAGGGCTTAAGAAGTAATAATAATAATAATAATAATAATAATGGCATTTGTTAAGTACTTACTATGTGCAAAGCAGTGTTCTAAGCACTGGGGAGGATACAAGGTAATCAGGTTGTCATTCATTCATTCATTCAATTGTATTTATTGAGCGCTTACTGTGTGCAGAGCACTGTACTAAGCGCTTGGTACCTTGTATGCGTGGCTCTGTGGAAAGAGCATGGGCTTTGGAGTCAGAGATTATGGGTTCAAATCCCTGCTCCGCCAATTGTCAGCTGTGTGACTTTGGGCAAGTCACTTCACTTCTCTGGGCCTCAGTTCCCTCATCTGTAAAATGGGGATTAAGACTGTGAACCCCCCTGTGGGACAACCTGATCACCTTGTATCCCCCCAGGGCTTAGAACAGTGCTTTGCGCATAGTAAGCGCTTAACAAATGCCGTTATTATTATTATTATTATTACAAGTTGGCAACATATAGAGACGGTCCCTACCCAACAGCGGGCTCACAGTCTAGAAGGGGGAGACAGAGAACAAAACAGAACGTATTAACAAAATGAAATAAATAGAATAAATATTTACAAATAAAATTACTAAATAGAGTAATGAATATGTAAAAACATATACAGGTGCTGTGGGTAGGTGAAGGGGTAAGGCGGTGGGGATGGGAAGGAGGAGGAAGAGGAGAAACTGGCTGAAACTTCTAGCCACAATTTCATTCTTCACTCTGGTTTCTGTAGGTGACAAAGGTTTATGTGATCTTGGAACCTGCTTAACTTCTCGGTGCCTCAGTTTCCTCATCTGTAAAATACCTGTTTTCTCTCCCACTGTAGACTATGAGCCCCTCACAGGGTAGGAACTGTATCCAACCTGATTATCTTGTCTCTACCCAGTGCCTAGCAAGGTGCTCGGCACATAGTAAGCACTCAAAAAAAACCCCATCTTTGTAAGCCCTTAGCAAATACCATTATAATAATAATAATGGCATTTGTTAAGCGCTTACTATGCCCAAAGCCCTGTTCTAAGCGCAGGGGGATACAAGGTGATCAGGTTGTCCCACGTGGGGCTCACAGTCTTAATCCCCATTTTGCAGGTGAGGTAACTGAGGCCCAGAGAAGTTACGTGACTTGCCCAAAGTCACCCAGCTGACAGTTGGCGGAGCCGGGATTTGAACCCATGACCTCTGACTCCAAAGCCTGGGCTCTTTCCACTGAGCCCCACTGCTTCTCTGAGCCACGCTGCTTCAGTGCTTGCTTCATAAGAAGGGCTTAAGAAGTAATAATAATAATAATAATAATGATGGCATTTGTTAAGCACTTACTATGTGCAAAGCAGTGCTCTAAGCACTGGGGAGGATACAAGGTAATCAGGTTGTCCCACGTGGGGCTCAAAGTCTTAATCCCCATTTTACAGATGAGGTAACCGAGGCTCAGAGAATCAATCAATCAATGTCGTATTTATTGAGCACTTACTGTGTGCAGAGCGCTGTACTGTACTGAGAAGCAGCGTGGCTCAGTGGAAAGAGCCTGGGCTTTGGAGTCAGAGGTCATGGGTTCAAATCCCGGCTCCGCCAACTGTCAGTTGTGTGACTTTGGGCAAGTCACTTAACTTCTCTGTGCCTCAGTTCCGTCATCTGTAAAATGGGGATTAAAACTGTGAGCCCCCCGTGGGACAACCTGATCACCTTGTAACCTCCCCAGCGCTTAGAACAGTGCTTTGCACATAGTAAGCGCTTAATAAATGCCATTATTATTATTATCATTATTATTACTAAGCGCTTGGGAAGTACAAGTTGGCAACATATAGGGACAGTCCTGGCCCAACAGTGGGCTCACAGTCTAAAAAGTGAATTGACTTGCCCAAGGTCACACACCAGACAAGTGGCGGAGCCGGGATTCAAACCCATAATCTCCGACTCCCAAGCCCGTGCTCTTTCCACTGAGCCACGCTGCTGCTCCAGCGCTTAGAACAGTGCTTTGCACATAGTAAGCGCTTAATAAATGCCATTAAAAAAAAAGTCCCATTGTTGTTATTATTTATTATTCATCAATCGTATTTATTGAGCGCTTAATGTGTGCAGAGCACTGGACTAAGCACTTGGGAAGTCCAAGTTGGCAACATATAGAGGCGGTCCCTACCCAACAGTGGGCTCACAGTCTAAAAGACTATTATTATTATTATAATTACCCAACTGAACAGTGGGCTCACAGTCTAAAAGACTATTATTGTTATTATTATTATTACCCAACTGAACATTATCATCATCGTCAATCGTATTTATTGAGCGCTTGCTATGTGCAGAGCACTGGACTAAGCGCTTGGGAAGTACAAATTGGCAACATCTAGAGACAGTCCCTACCCAACAGTGGGCTCACAGTCTAAAAGGGGGAGACAGAGAACAAAACCAAACATACTAACAAAATAAAATAAATAGAATAGGTATGTACAAATAAAGTAAATAAATAAATAGAGTAAAAAATCTGTACAAACATATATCCATATATACAGGTGCTGTGGGGAAGGGAAGGAGGTAAGATGGGGGGGATGGAGAGGGGGACGAGGGGGAGAGGAAGGAAGGGGTTCAGTCTGGGAAGGCCTCCACTGTGAACAGTGGGCTCACAGTCTAAAAGACTATTATTATTATTATTATTATTATTATTATTATTATTATTACCCAACTGAGGGGATCAGAGAAGCAGAAGCTTGACTCCCTCCACGCCCCTTCACCCCCGGCCTCACCCTGGCCCTGATGCAATGTCAGTTGCCCAACCCTTCGTCGTGGCTATTGGGAAGCCGGACTCCTGGATCCCCCTGGGCCTTCCCGGGGGTGGCCCGGACGGTGCCTCAGTTTCCCCGTGGGGATGCGTGGCTTGGGAGCTCTGAAGAGAGCCATCCCAATCAGACGCGGGGAAACACCTTTTCTCCTCCTCTGCCTTGGAGCCATCCAGGGACCCCCAAACTCCCTCCAAAGGGAGAGGAGACCCACTCATCTCCGGCCTAGACTAGTGGACGGAAGCGGCCACCCGACTACCACTAGCCCCCGGACCGGCCCTGCGACTTGGAGGCGACCGTGGCGGTGCGGACAGAGGCCGGGCCTCCCCGGAGAGGTGAGGAGGCTCGCTTCCTAACAACAATAATAATAATATTGACGACGATGATGGGCCCACTGCTGGGTAGGGACTGTCTCTCTATGTTGCTAACTAGTACTTCCCAAGCGCTTAGTACAGTACTCTGCACACAGTAAGCGCTCAATAGATCCGATTGATGATGATGATAATAATCCACTTATTCACTTATTCATTCAATCGTCTTGGGAAGCAGCGTGGCTCAGTGGAAAGAGCCCGGGCTTTGGAGTCAGAGGCCGGGGGTTCAAATCCCAGCTCCGCCAATTGTCAGCTGTGTGACTTTGGGCAAGTCACTTCACTTCTCTGGGCCTCAGTTCTCTCATCTGTAAAATGGGGATTAAGACTGTGAGCCCCCCGTGGGACAACCTGATCACCTTGTTACCTCCCCAGTGCTTAGAACAGTGCTTTGCACATAGTAAGTGCTTAATAAATGCCATCATCATCAATCGTATTTATTGAGCGCTTACTGTGTGCAGAGCACTGTACTAAGCGCTTGGGAAGTCCAAGTTGGCAACATATAGAGACAGTCCCTACCCAACAGTGGGCTTACAGTCTAAAAGGGGGAGACAGAGAACAAAACGAAACATACTAACAAAATAAAATAAATTGAATAGATATGTACAAGTAAAATAAATAAATAAATAGAGTAACAAATATGTACAAACAGAAGCAGCGTGGCTCAGTGGAAAGAGCCCGGGCTTTGGAGTCAGAGGTCAGGGGTTCAAATCCCAGCTCTGCCAATTGTCAGCTGGGTGACTTTGGACAAATCACTTCTCTAGGCCTCAGTGACCTCATCTGGAAAATGGGGATGAAGACTGGGAGCCCCCCGTGGGACAACCTGATCACCTTGTTACCTCCCCAGTGCTTAGAACAGTGCTTTGCACATAGTAAGCGCTTAATAAATGCCATCATCATCATCATGAGGATGAGGAAAGGAGAGGCTTAGTCAGGGAAGGCCTCTTGGAGGAGATGGGCTTTCAATAAGGCTTTGAAGTAGAGGGAGAGGAGTTGTCTGTGGGATTTGAGGAGGGAGGGCATTCCAGGCCGGAGGCAGGACGGGGGCCAGGGGTCGGCTGCGAGACAGGCGAGATGGAGGCCCAGTCAATCAATCAATCAATCAATCAATCAATCAATCAATCGTATTTATTGAGCGCTTACTGTGTGCAGAGCACTGGACTAAGCGCTTGGGAAGTACAAGTTGGCAACATCTAGAGACGGTCCCTACCCAACAGTGGGCTCACAGTCTAGAAGGGGGAGACGGAGAGCAAAACAAAACATATTAACAAAAGAAAATAAATAGAATAGATATGGACGGAAAAGGTCAGCGGCCCCAGAGGAACGGAGGATGTGGGCTGGCTGGCCTTTTAGACTGTGAGCCCACTGTTGGGTAGGGACTGTCTCTATATGTTGCCAATTTGTACTTCCCAAGCGCTTAGTACAGGGCTCTGCACATAGTAAGCACTCAATAAATACGATCGATGATGATGATGATGAGAAGGAGAGAAGGGAGGTGAGGTAGGAAGGGGCGAGGAGATGGATGGCTTTAAAGCCGATGAAGAGGAGTTTTTGATGCAGAGGTGGGTGGGCATGGATTAATAGGAAGGGGGAAGGACTTACAGGCCAGTGGGAGGATTTGGACAAGGGGTTGGCAGCGGTAAGAGAGACGATATCGGAG